>NC_057804.1:136998925-137006771 GCF_018294505.1 Triticum aestivum | reverse complement strand
GCAGCTGGAGGAGGAGGAGGGAGGGGCGGTGGGAGGAGGGAGAGGAGGGAGTACCTCGGCGAGGAGCAGCACGGCGGCGGCGGACGACGAGTTTGGTGCGGGCGAGAGAGAGTGAGAGGGAGAGTGAGTGAGAGGGGGCAGTGAACCGCTCCAGGATAAGGTAAGTAAATAGTAGCGCATTTAAGATATACACGCTACTGCTAAGGGACATAGCGGTGGCGTCGGTCGTGCATACGCGCTACTGCTAAGTGGGGTTAGCCATCTGCGCCCAGTACAAGTATAGCAGTAGCGCGGTTTAGCAGAACGTGCTACTGCTAAAGTAGTAGCAGTAGCGCGGTCTAATGAAACTCGCTACTACTAAGTAGCAGTAGCGCCCTGTTTTGTCCAGCGCTACTACTAAGATGTTGTGTAGAAGGTTTTCCCTAGTAGTGTTAATAGCAACGATACATACGTGTTGGTTCCCCTTCTGTCACTGGGATCAAGCACCGTAAGATCGAACCCATCACAAAGCACCTCTTCCCATGGCAAGAAAAATTGATCTAGTTGGCCTAACTAAACTAAAGATTTGAAGAAGAAATACGAGGCTATAAATAATCATGCATATAAGAGATCAAAAGACTCAAATAACTTTCATGGATAAAAACATAGATCTGATCGTAAACCCAAAGTTCATCGGATCCCAACAAACACACCGCAAAAAGAACTACATCAGATAGATCTCCAAGAGACCATTGTATTGAGAATCAAGAGAGAGAGAGAGAGAGAGAGAGAGAGAGGAAGCCATCTAGCTACTAACTACAGACCCATAGGTCTACAATGAACTGCTCACACATCATCGGAGAAGTACCAATGACGATCATGAACCCCTCTGTGATGGTGTCTAGATTGGATTTGGTGGTTCTGGAACTTGCGGCGGCTGGAATTGATTTTCGTCGACTACCCTAGGGTTTCTGGAATATTGGGGTATTGATAGAGAAAAGAGAGTTGCAGGAGGCGACCGAGGTGGGCACAACCCCAGGCGCGCCCTGGTGTCTTGTGCTCACCTTGGGCCCCCTCTTCGGTACTTCTTTGGCCCACTAGATGTCTTCTGGTCCAAAAAAATCCACAAAACATTTCGCTGCGTTTGGACTCCATTTGATATTGATTTCTTGTGATGTAAAAAACAAACAGAAAATAGCAACTGGCACTTATAGATAAAGTTGCCTAACATGATTGTAAAGTTGCTATAAAATGATTGTAAAATATCCAAGAATGATAATATAATAGCATGGAACAATCAAAAATTATAGATAAGTTGGAGACGTATCAGCATCCCCAAGCTTAATCCCTGCTCGTCCTTGAGTAGGTAAATTATAAAAACAGAATTTTTGATGTGGAATGCTGCCTAACATGTTCATCGCATATTCTTTTGTTTGTAGCATGGACATTGGGACTTCTATATGATTCAAAGCAATAGTCTAGTTTTGATATGAAGACTTTAATACTCAAGCATATCAACAAGCAACTATGTCTTTCAAAATATCAACACTAAAGCAAGTTATCCCTAGCCCATTATGCTCAATCATAGATCCATTCATGAAACACACTCGCATATTAGCTACACCCAATGCTCAAGTACGATCATAGTGCCCCTTAGTTGGTGCTTTATAAGAGAAGATGGAGACTCAAGTAAAATAAAAATTGCATAAAGTAAATAGAAATGACCTTAGCAAAGGGAAGTAGGGATTTGTAAAGGTGCGAGAGCTCAAAGAAAACAAGATAGAGATAAAACATTTTGGGTGGCATGCTTTTCCTATCAACGAAAATGATCGAGTAGTTCCCAATCCTTTCCATGCTAGATATATCATAGGCGTTTCCCATACAGAAAATAAATTTTATTCCTTTTTCCACCATACTTTCACTTTCCATGGTAACCGTATCCACGGCTGCCTTCCATACCAACACTCACTACTATAAAAAGGCCTGTTAGTGGCGCACCTGTTTTGGCCATTAATGGCGCACTACAGGTGTGCCACTAGCATCATGCCATTAGTAATTGTTAGTAATGGCGCACTATAGGTGCGCCACCTACAGTGTGCCATTACTATGCCTAGAGGTGCACCATTACTATCTGACTTAGTAATGGCGCACCACATAGAAGTGCGCCATTACTAACAAATTTTTTTCAAAAAAAAATTTCAATTTTTTTTCAATTTTTTTTTGTTTTTTTCTTAATCTCGGGTCACTATGGCTTAATCTCGGGTCAATATGCTTAATCTCAAGTCAAATCACACTCCGTGGTCAAACTTCCCAAAAGGTCACCCATCCTCACACTACTCCAGCCCAAGCACGCTTAACTTCAGAGTTCTATCTAACCCCAAAACCAGCACCAACTCACTTAACACGCACTTGTTGATATATCTAGCATATCAATCCTATTAAACCTTGTTGATGTTTAGGACTTTGTTCATGTTCATGAGTGTGATGAAATTTTGAAAAAATATTTCAAACTTCCGTTCATATTACGTATCATATTTTGAAAAAAAATCCCCAAAAAAATTCGAAACTAATTATTTTTCTGTTACTAGTGGCGCACCTAGCAAATGGTGCGCCACTACTAATTTTGAAATTTTTTGAATTTTTTGCCTCTCTAGATCTTGAAAGCCCCGTAACTTTTTTTCTGTTAGGTTTTTGAGGATTTTGAAAATGTTTAACGGGGTTACCCCCGATTAAATTCGGATGTAACTTTTCGAGTAGATGATTTTTCATATAAAAACTTTTTAATCTGAGTTCGTATGCAAAAGTTATGCCCATTTTACAAATTCCAGAGAGATTTTGCAAATAAAGTCGAAATTCATAGTTGTAAATTTTCCCAACAACTAGACCACATATCACATGGAAACTTTTTTTTGACATTTCCATCATTTTCTTTTATTTTATTTTTAAACTGAAAAGGCGGTCCAGGGGGTGCATTCGGTGGAATTTTTGGTCAAAGTTAGTAATGGCGCACCGTGGGTGTGATGCGCCATTACTAGTTAACTAGTAATGGCACATCACACCCACGGTGCGCCATTACTAACTTTAAAAAAAATAAAAAATATTGTTAGTAGTGGCGCACCGAGGGTGTGGTGCGCCATTACTAGTTAAAACTAGTAATGGCGCACTAACACCTGGTGCGCCATTACTAGTTTTGAAAAAAAAATTGTTAGTAGCGGCACACTGAGGGTGTGGTGTGCCATTACTAGTTAAACTAGTAATGGCGCACTATCCCCTGGTGCACCATTACTAGTTTTGGAAAAAAAATTGTTAGTAGTGGCGCATCATGTATGTGGTGCGCCATTAGTATTTGGAGTTTAATGGCGTACCTATATATGGTGCGCCACTGCTATATAGCAATGGCGCACCACACATGTGGTGCGCCATTAATGTCCATTTCATCTATAGTCGTTTTCCTAGTAGTGACTTTCCAAAGATTTATTATTTGACAACATAAAGTAAATTCATTTTTCATTTCGGGACTGGGCATCCCTAATACCTTTGTTGTACTCTCATGCAATGACAAGTGAATAAACACTCATCTTGAGAATAACACATCTAGCATGGAAATATATCAGCCACCCCCTACCGTTTCATGAGCGGTACGAGCACACAAAAGAGAAACTTATTTTGAAAATTAGAGATGGCACATACTAATTTGCTTAGAATGGCAAAAGAACTCCGCATATAGGTAGGTATAGTGGACTCATGTGGCAAAAACTAGTTTTAAGGATTTTGGATGCACAATTAGAGATCATACTTAGTCCAAATGAAGGCTAGCAAAATATTGGGAAGCATCCAACCAAGAAGCGAAAAATCTCATAAGCGAGCATTAAGCATAACTAACACCGAATAATGCACCACAAGTAGGATGTAATTTCACTACATAACTATTGACTTTCGTGCTTGCATAGGGAATCACAAACCTTAACACAAATATTCTTACTAAAGCATAATTACTCATCAACATGACTCACGTATCACTATCATCATATCTCGAAACTATTACAAAGAATCAAGTTTATTTTGTCCAATGATCTTCATGAAAGTTTTTATTATATACCTCTTGAATATCTATCACTTTGGGACTAATTTCATATGTTGTTTTTTATAGCTCAACCAAATATAAGTGAAGAACATGAGCATAATTTAAGTGAAGCAAGAGAGAATTTCTTAAAATAATTATTAACTCTCATATAAATCTAAGTGAAGCATGAGAGAAATTCTTCAAAAATAGTAAAGCACACCATGCTCAAAAAGATATAAGTGAAGCACTAGAGCAATTCCATAGCTCATAAAGATTTAAGTGAAGCATAGAGAGAAATTCTAACAAGTCATGGCATAATTTTGGCTCCCTCAACTAGGTGTGCCCAGCAAGGATGGATGACTTAAAACACAAAGAAAAAAAAGCAAAGACTCATATCATACAAGACGCTCCAAGCAAAACTCATAATATGTGACGAATAAAAATATAGCTCCAAGTAAAATACCGATGGTTGTTAGATGAAAGAGGGGATGCCACTCGGGGGCATCCCCAAGCTTAGTTGCTTGATACTTCTTGAATTTATCTTGGGGTGCATCGGGCATCCCCAAGCTTAGCCTTTTGCTAATCCTTATTCCTTCATCCATCGCAATCTCACCCAAAACTTGAAAACTTCAATCACACAAAACTCAACAAAACCTTTGTGAGATCTGTTAGTATAAGAAAGCAAATCACTACTTTAAATACTGTTGTAAACCCATTCATATTTTGTTATTGTATTATATCTACTGTATTTAACTTTCCCATGGCAAAAACTCTTCAAAGGAAACCATAGAATCGTCAAAACAAGCACATAACACAACAAAAACAGAATATGTCAAAAACAGAACAGTCTGTAGAAATCAGGGAACTTCGTATACTTCTGTAACTCCAAAAATTCTGAAACATTAGGACAACATGGGAAATTTGTATATAAATCTTGTGTAAAAAATTCAGAGCAAAATCATGTTTCTTTAATTTATGAAAATTATTTTTCTGAGTGCAAAAGTTTATGTTTTTACAACAAGATCAAATTAACTATCACCCAAATTTTCCCAAAGGCTTTGCTTGGCACAAACACTAATTTAAACCACAAGAACACATCAAAACAGAGGCATAATTGGGTATCTTATTGAAAATAGCAATAAAGCAAAAAAACAAAAAGATACAAGTTGGGTTCCCTTCCAACGAGCGCCATCATTTTACACCCCTAGCTAGGCATAATGCAAAGATCTAAGTGTTGTCATCTTTGTTTTCATTTCCCTTGGAGGTGTTTTTGTTTGGTGGTTTTGCAAAAACAACATAAAACACCTCACCAATAGAGATTTTAGCACTATCAAGTTGTTTATCATCATATCCCCTTTGATTTCTGGCAACAACCCAAGAATTGCGTTGATTAAGATTTTTGAAAACTTGTTGGATTATGTCTAAAACAGGGACTTCCTTTTTAAGATTCGCATAAAAAATTTGATTATTTCCAAGCAAGTGTCTTAACATATAATCACTATTATAGAGGATCTCATCTATCACTGGTTTTTCACGGTTCATACCATAAAAATCAAAGATATCCCTAGCTTCACGTATTATGTAGTCAAATTCATTCATAAGAACGAGGGTAGCCAACTTTTTGGCTTTGGGATTCTTTATAACAGGTAACTCATAAAACAATCTTTGCAAGGTAGGATGGGTACATAAGAATCTATTTTCAAGTTTCAAAACCCGTGCTGAAATATCTTCTGCATAAGATTTTGTTCTTTTAAGTATAGGAGCATCATCAAGAGTTAAATTTCCAACACAATTGAAAAATTCTTGGATATGTTCTTTCCCCATAATATTCCCTTGCCCCAAAACAAAAGTTTTAGCATCCAGATTGCCATATCGTCCAATTTTAGGAGTTAGGCCATCATTTGTTTCTGCCATGCCAAAGTCACTCATGGTGACAAGTTCAAGCAAATAAGAGATCTAACGAGGAAAACGGCGAACGAGAAAAAAAGGCGAATAAAATGGCAATTTTTTGTGAAGTGGGGTAGAAGAAAACAAGAGGCAAATGGCAAATAATGTAAATTGCAAGGAGATGAGATTCGTGATTAGGAACCTGGTAGATGTTGGTGATGTCTCCCTTGCAACGGCGCCAGAAATTCCTTTTGATGTTGGCTTGAACAGTTGAACTACGTCGGTATTTCCCCAAAGAGGAAGCGATGATGCAGCACATCAACGGTAGGTATTTCCCTTAGTGATGAGACCAAGGTTATCGAACCAGTAGGAGAACCACGCAACACCACGTAAACAGCTCCTGCACACAAAGAACAAATACTTGCAACCCGACGTAAGAGAGGGGTTGTCAATCCCTCATGGGTAAAAAGATAGGTAAAATTGTAATAGTTTGGATAAATAGATCTCGCGGGAACATGAGATAAAATAAATAAATAGAAGTTGCAGCAGGGTATTTTTTGTATTTTTGGATTAATAGAGAAAATAAAAGAAAATAAAAATAGATCTCGAAGGCAAATATAATAAAGAAGAGACCCGAGGGCCGTAGATTTCACTAGTAGCTTCTCTCGAGAAAAATAGCATACGGTGGGTAAACACATTACTGTTGGGCAATTGATAGAACTTCAAATAATCATGACGATATCCAGGCAATGATCATTATATAGGCATCACGTCCAAGATTAGTAAACTGACTCCTGCCTCCATCTACTACTATTACTCCACACATCGACCGCTATTCAGCATGCATCTAGTGTATTAAGTTCATGGAGAAACAGAGTAATGCAATAAAAACAATGACATGATGTAGACAAGATCTATTTATGTAGAAATAGACCTCATCTTGTTATCCTTAATAGCAACAATACATACATGTCAGTTCCCGTTCTGTCACTGGGATCAAGCACCATAATATTGAACCCATCACAAAGCACCTCTTCCCATGGCAAGAATAATCGATCTTGTTGGCCTAACTAAACCAAAGATTCGAAGAACAAATATGAGGCTATAAGTAATCATGCATATAAGAGATCAAAATACTCAAATAACTTTCATGGATAAAAACATAGATCAGATCATAAACTCAAAGTTCATCGGATCCCAACAAACACACCACAAAAAGAGTTACATCAAATAGATCTCCAAGAGATCATTGTATTGTGAGGAGAGAGAGAGAGAGAGAGAGAGAGAGAGAGAGAGAGATAGGAAGCCATCTAGCTACTGTGACGTCCGAATAATTAAACTACAGTAATCCCCTGCTAATGATGCCACGTCACCACTTTTACTGTTGATAAATTCAGGTTGATTCGAAACTGGTTTAAAATCAAATTTAAATTAAAGTTGAAATTTAAAGTTTTCAAAATGTCAAAACTAAAATGTTCAAAGTGTGGCAAATAATCCTTGGATATTTTTCATGTTGGAACCAACCTCTTTTGAATCCCAAAATGCCCCTCGGAATTAATTTTTGGTCCAAAGTGGTTAAAATGTCCTTTGCAAAATAAACAGTTATTTATTTAACTCCAATTGCCTCCAAACTTTATGTGCCACTCCAAAATATTGTGCTTGAATTATGTGCCAAATTTCAAGTTAACTAAATTCATTTACTTTGGCTAATACATAGAAAACAGTGGCAGAAATATAAAACAGAAAAAATTATATAAAAAGGGGGAGACAAAACTACACTATGCACTGTAGCCCACTGCTACGGTACACAGCCCAGCCCAACTCCCCCTATTTCTCCTTCCTCTGTTCACAGGAGGTTGGGTGGCCGTCGTTTGCCCGTCTAGGCCGCGGATCGACCACGTGTCAGCCATCCACCAC
>NC_057804.1:136922586-136998537 GCF_018294505.1 Triticum aestivum | reverse complement strand
CG
Source organism: Triticum aestivum (assembly GCF_018294505.1). Lineage (NCBI taxonomy): Eukaryota > Viridiplantae > Streptophyta > Magnoliopsida > Poales > Poaceae > Triticum > Triticum aestivum. The sequence goes on along the minus strand of NC_057804.1, from coordinate 136,998,535 downwards.
TGCGCAACCGTTGGCGCCATGGCCTTCACCATCTTCATGGCCACCGAGCTCCCCGTGACCCCTGCCTGCGCCAGAAGGACCGCTGTCAGCCGCTTCGTCTACTAGTGCATCGTGTTGCCATCGGGAGCCACTACAACATCGCCATCTTCCTCGTCTTCTTCCTCGGGTATGTTAGAGTTGTGTCGAATATTATTGTACAAGTTAGGTTACAGTTGGACTTCGTTTTGGACTGTGTGTAGACAGGGTAGGAGTTGTGTCCTAATAGGATACTTGTATCCTAGGCCTCTCATATATATCGGAGGTAGACACGCAATGTAACCTATGCCAACATAATAGCACGGGCACGCGGGGGAGCCGGCGGTGTGTGCCGGCGCCCAGGCGGCCGGGGTGCGGTATTGTGACGGTGTCACGGGGAGGAGCGCCCGTAGTCAGGCCCCGGAGATGTAGCCACATCGGTGAACCTCGTTAACAAATCTCGGTGTCGTGCTTGTGTGATTGCTTGGTCCTCGGATGATCGACGGTATGCTTCGAATTTATTCTAACAAGTGGTATCATGAGCAAGGTTTCGAAGAGGCTGCGGATCGTTGATCTAGAGGAAGCGACGAAGACCGGCGGTTGGTCATGGTAAACGTGCGGGTTCGCAAGATTCCGGGAGGACCTTGGCAACGTTCGGAGATCGTCGGGTGAGAAGCAATCGGAAGGCAGCGGTGCGTGCAGCAGAGGGCGTGCAAGCGGCGACAGGCGCGTAGGCAAGCATCGAGATCGGCAGATCGATTCGGAAGCTGACGGCAGACGCGTATTGGCGTGCGGAAACCCTAGGGCGCACGTGGAGCAAGGCGTACAGCGGAAATCGTCGATGTTTGGACTCTCGGTGAGATACAGCCTCAGATCGCTGCGACGTGTATGAAGTTTGGGCGAGATCGGATCGGGGGCGTGTGCGCATGGAAGCTCGTGACATTAGCGTACGGACGGCGGCAAACCCAGGACCGGCGGCTCGATGGCTGGCGTGTGTACCGTGGCAGGCCACGCGGAGGCCAGACGGGGCTCTGGCGCAGGTTAGGCGGACGCTGCGGCACGCTGGCCCAGGCGGGGCTGGACGCACCAGGCCTATGCGCGAGGCCGGGGGAGCTCTGTGTCAAGACGTGCAGGGCTGTACGTACCAAGTGAGATTTGTTTGTAAAAAAAAAAAGCCCGGTGTGAGTCGTTGCATGTGATTGGAGTTCTGGAGGGCAAAACTCAATTGATTTCTTGGGAGGGGCGTAGTGCAGCAATGGGAATTAAAGAAATAAAGGTTGTGAAAGACTCACGTCAGTTTTGCATGGAAGTTGTTTCTTTTATCAAGTTTGCTGCTAATTGCACTCAGGGATTGTACATGGGAGTTAGCCAGAGAATCATTATCAAAGGCAGTGACAAAGATACAAAGGGCAGCGTACGCGTAAGGCTCGAATAGCCTGGCAGAGGGACCATGCATACACAGGGCGTCAAGGCAATGCACAGATGTGCGAGGCGAATACGACGCAGGGTGGAGCATGATTGCGGTCGGATAACTTCGACTGGGTCAGACTCGACTGTCTGACGGATCGACGGGGATGTTGGTCAAAGCAGAAGACGGCGGTGATTTCAGCGACGACGACAGGAGCGTGATGCTGATGGTGTCTGACTTCTGGGGCGTGGAAACACGTGGTGCAGGCCTGAGGGCTTGTGTGGCTTCGACAGACTATGGCGCAGGGTTGATTCAAGACGGTGCACACGAGGGAGCTTGAAGTCGACAGGGCGTGGGGTAGCGTGGCCAGCTACATGGAGTCATGTTGAAGGTGGAGCTGGAGTCCGATGGAGGACTACACTCTAAGCTGATGGAGGGGCTACGGCGTAAATGCATGGAGAGTCGAAGCCTATTTCAGCGGGATAGCGAGAGACACGTGGATTGGACTGGGTACCAGTGGTCTGATGGAGACGTGATACTCGGCATCGGTCGGTGATGACCGGTGGTTCTCTGCAGTAGGGGTTTGAGTGGTGTGGGTTCGCGACCCGGGAGACTCGACCAGGACAGCAGAGGCTCGACGCGGTGATAGCGGCGAGGCGTGCGGTAAGCACGGGACACAGCGACAGGCCAGGGCACCGGTGGTCAGATATGTTGTTAGACAAAGTGTGCAGGGGGTGCTAAAGCAGTGTTGACGAGTACCGGATTCAAGTTGGTGACTGGGTCTATCGGTGCCGGCTGATGGACAAGAGTTGACCATGGAGAATCTGAGAAAGTGGCGGAGAGTCTGAAATTGTCAAAGGCTGAAAGAGTACATGGTCGTATATTTTGTGGTGTTCGGTGCACATGGCAAAGTGCGGATGACAAGTACAGAAGGAGGCGGAGTGCTATAGCTGTGGGACATGCTAGAGACTATTCCGGAAAAAAGATGAGACAACTGTGAATTTGACTCAGGGTGACACGGGGCGACGGTGAAATTCTTTCAAGTTTCAGACAAACGGTCAAGAAAGAGCGGTGATGTTGAGTTCAGGTAACTCTTATATGTGACATCCAATATGTGAATTGTTCACTTTCACGCAGGTCAGTGACCGGTGTGTGATGGCGTTGAACGGATTCTCCGGAAGTTGGGAGCACGGACTAGAGTAACAAGGAACTTAATTTTGCTCGAGTGTTGACTGTGGTCAAGAAAATGAGGGACTACAAGTTGTAGGTGGAGTCACATGCAGTCTGGGAGTAGCAGCGGTGCTCATGGTGTATCTCAAGTCCAATGTTCATGGAGGTTCGACGCACGGATGAATCCAAGGTGGTGGAGAATATTCGCCAAGGTGGAGTTTGTTAGAGTTGTGTCGAATATTATTGTACAAGTTAGGTTATAGTTGGACTTCGTTTTGGACTGTGTGTAGACAGGGTAGGAGTTGTGTCCTAATAGGATACTTGTATCCTAGGCCTCTCATATATATCGGAGGTAGACACGCGATGTAACCTATGCCAACATAATAGCACGGGCACGCGGGGGAGCCGGCGGTGTGTGCCGGCGCCCAGGCGGCCGGAGTGCGGTATTGTGACAGTGTCACGGGGAGGAGCGCCCGTAGTCAGGCCCCGGGATGTAGCCACATCGGTGAACCTCGTTAACAAATCTCGGTGTCGTGCTTGTGTGATTGCTTGGTCCTCGGATGATCGACGGTATGCCTCGGATTTATTCTAACAGGGTAGACGAGATTTCTGCCTTCAATACGTCATCTCCGGCGCCCCATTGAGCCCGCTAGCCTGCCCTGCTGCTTCGCTGTGAGCCTCGTCTCCTCCTCAACCTCCCCTTATTCCTTACCGTGCCCCGTAGGCTAGATCCCGTAGAGCACCGCCGCTGCCGCCGCTTAGCCGTCGTCAGTAATCGCCATTGACGCCGACGCCAACCTCGTGTGCATGCGCCCGTAGCGCCCTTGGCTATCTCGCATTGCCCGTGTCGTGTAGGACCTCTCGGTCTACCAATTGGTCTCTTGAGGGGGCCGCCCTGTGCCCGTCACCGCCCGTCGTTCCAGTCGATGCTTCTGGCCACCTCCGTAGCTGCCGTCGCCACCATTCCACGCGGCTCTGCGCCTACCTACTGTCGCTCCCCTGTAGCCTCCCTCACTCGCGCGGTTCCTCCCGTACCCGTCGCCAGTGCCCGCGCCCACGCTCGCTGCGTCCGTGCAACCACCCAAGCTCCCGCTACCGCCTCCCCGTGGCCGCTGCGCTCGGACGCGCCTCCGCGCGTGCACCCTTGCGCGCGTGGCCGCGCCGCGGCCCGCCACTTCCCTGCCTCGCGCAGTGTACTGCCGCTGCTGCTGCTGCCCCGGCCGCCGCCGCCGCCACTGCCATGTTGCTGCCGGCCGCCGCACACTACCACCCCACCCCGCTCCACTGCGACCGCCTGCCTCCGCTGGCCACGCCCTCGCTAGCCCCGCCTCGCCTGGCCTCACCGGAGGCCGCGCCCGGTCGTCGGGGCCCGAGCTGCTCTAGGGGTCGTGTGTGGTTCGGCCTCCATGGGCTCCCACGCCCGCCCTGTTAACCCATCACGCCCCGTTGGCCTTGTGCCACTACCAGCGGGCCCCAGCACCCTGGCCCTAAAAAAGGGGGTTTCAAAATATATATTAATATTAGTTAATTAATTAATTAAAAGTTTAATTAACTTACTTTAACTAGCTAATGAAACTGTAATTAGTTAAATGGGTAAATGACAGGGGCGGGCCCCACCCCTTGTTGACCAGTCAAATGTTGACTGGTCAACTCGGACCCCTAGGCCCACCTGTCAGTCACTGTGTACACTTTGTGTATATTGTGCTGGGTGCATCTAACATCTTAGTAATTATTTTCGGTTTAAATTAAAATCAGGAATTGTTTTAAACTTCGAAAAATCATTGAAATTAATCCATAACTCGGATGGAAATACTTTGTACATGAACGTTGCTCAGAAAAATATGACGAATCCAAATACGCGGTATGTTCGTCTGCCACACGTCCCTAGCATAGGTACATGGAACCGTCCCCCTCCGTTTCACCTGCCCGAAATTATCAAACTTCGGGAAAACTTTCCCGGATGTTTTCCTCCTTCGTCGGTATCGTGTAGCACTTTGCTAGGTCACCCCTAGCACCGTGTGTTGTCATGTCATGCATATGTTTTACATTTGTGTGCTTTGTACTTACTGTTTCTTCCCCCTCTCTCCGGTAGACCCCGAGACCGCTGCTGATGCCCCTGTGACCGACTACGTCATCGACGACCCTTCTTCCCTTTCAGCGAAGCTTCCAGATAACCCCCCTTTGATCATCCCGATATCGCCCATTCCATTCTCTCTCTTGCTTGCATTAGATTTTGCTACTGTAATTGATTACTCCTATTCTGATGCATAGCCTGCTATTGTTACCTACCTGCTTATCCTAAACTGCTTAGTATAGGTTGGTTGGTGATCCATCAGTGACCCCCACCTTGTCCATGTTGCCCCTGCTTTATCATCGATGACCCGATCAACGTGATCGACGACCAGAGCCCGACACCTCACATCACTTCACCCCCTTAGTTGTATGACTCTGCATAGTACTATCGAGTGCCGAAGGTGATACCTCGTAACGCACTCCTAATGATAACTCTATAGTGTAGCTATTTGGTCGTGGTCATACAGGGTGATTCCTCCTTCACCATTCCAGATATGACTCTGTCGTGCAACCCCTCAAGTGTGAACCTCGAGGGTGATTCCTCCTACGTTCACCTTGATGATTACATCGAGTGGAATCCACCGAGAGTGATTCCTCGGGGTTTTCCCCCTTGATATTTGGACACATGGTTACCTTGACTTTACTTGAGACCTTTGTGATAGTCGGGCGGGCCCGGAGAGCACCCGCAAGATAATTACGTGGCACGGCCGGGCATTCTGGACCCTTGTTGTAAGTCCACGAGAGGGGGCAATGGGGTCACATCGATCCTGAGTCTCTGCTCATCTCCGTAAACCCCTAATACACTAATGGTTTGGGTATTTGTTCTGAGTTGGCCTCTGGCCTTTACGCACTAACCACCACGCGGGAATAGTTATGGGCCTCGGCGTCGTAGTATCAGTCGAAGCTTTGTCAAACGTCCAGTTCAGCAGCGGGGCACGGCTAGGCCGGCACCATCCTGTAGTGGTGGAGCCTGGACCCGCCCTGCATGCAACTACCCGGAGTGCAACGGGTGATGGGCCCAAGACCCCGGAGTGCTTAGGCTGTAGACCGGCGGGGACCTCTCTACTGAGCCTAGGTGGGGCTACGACGTGTTGATCTTCCGAGGCTGGGCATTGACTCAGAAAAGTGTGTCCGGCCAGAGTAATCAAGCGTGTTGGGCAACGTGGTGCACCCTTGCAGGGAAGATTATCTATTAATAGTCGTGTCCACTGTAATGGACGTTCGGACTTGTATCATGGTCTATTACAACTAGAAATTGATACTTGAGATATGCGATGGATATGTTGGCTCCGGGATTGCTTTCTCGCAGGGAGTCGAGGAAGGATCTGTGGGCATTAGTATTACAACATGCTTGTTAAATATAAACTGATATTCTATACTCTTCTGAATGCTGCAAGATGCTCGGAGCCGCTTGAAGATGCTAGTCTTTGATAGGCTAGGCCTTCCCCCTCTATTCTGGCATTCTGTATAGTTCAGTCCATAGATACAAACCTTCCATTTGATACCAATGCATACTTAGTATAGATCTGATGCTTGCGAGTACTTTGGATGAGTACTCACGGTTGCTTTGCTACCCCTTTCCCCCTTCTTTCTGCTTTCCGGTTGTTGCAACCAGATGGTGGATCAGAGGAGCCAGATGATGCCACTCCCACTGACTACTACTACTACTACCCGAAGGGTGCCTACTACTAAGTGGAGACCGCCGACAACCGGGAGTAGTTAGGAGGTCCCAGGCAGGAGGCCTTGCCTCTTCGATCGTGTTGCTTTTGTGCTAGCCTTCTTAAGGCATCCTTGTTTAACTTATGGCTATACTCATATATTGTTGCTCCTGCTAACTCTTGTGTTTCAAGCTTTTGTATTCGAGCCCACGAGGCCCCTGGCTTGTAATATGAAGCTTGTATTATTTCAATTTGTGTCTAGAGTTGTGTTGTGATATCTTCTCGTGAGTCCCTGGTCTTGACCATACACATTTGCGTGTATGATTAGTATACAATTGAATCGGGGGCATCACAAGTTTGTATCAGAGCCGACTGCCTGTAGGAACCCTCTTTCAAATTCCTTGGCCAAAGCTGAGTCTAGTTCTTGAAAAACTATTTTACTAACATGGTTGTGTGGCTTATGGGCCCACGTTGCCATTGGGTGGTGAGGGAGTCCTGGACTAGGGGTGTCCGGATAGCCGAACTATCATCATCGGCCGGACTCCAAGACTATGAAGATACAAGATTGAAGACTTCGTCCCGTGTCCGGATGGGACTTTCCTTGGCGTGGAAGGCAAGCTTGGCAATACGGATATGTAGATCTCCTACCATTGTAACCGACTCTGTGTAACCCTAGCCCTCTCCGGTGTCTATATAAACCGGATGGCTTTAGTCCATAGGACGAACAACAATCATACCATAGGCTAGATTCTAGGGTTTAGCCTCCTTGATCTTGTGGTAGATCTACTCTTGTAATACCCACATCATCAATATCAATCAAGCAGGACGTAGGGTTTTACCTCCATCAAGAGGGCCCGAACCTGGGTAAAACATTGTGTCCCTTGTCTCCTGTTACCATCCGCCTAGACGCACAGTTCGGGACCCCCTACCCGAGATCCGCCGGTTTTGACACCGACATTGGTGCTTTCATTGAGAGTTCCTCTGTGTCGTCACCGATAGGCTCGATGGCTTCTTCGATCATCAATAACAACGCAGTCCAGGGTGAGACTTTTCTCCCCGAACAGATCTTCGTATCCGGCGGCTTCGCACTGCGGGCCAATTCGCTTGGCCATCTGGAGCAGATCGAAAGCCACGCCCCTGGCCGTCAGGTCAGATTTGGAAGTTTGAATTTCATGGCTGACATCCGCGGAGACTTGATCTTTGATGGATTCGAGCCACAGCCGAGCGCGCCGCACTGTCACGATGGGCATGATTTAGCTCTGCAGCCTGACAGTGCCCTGGAGGCCGCACACGAGCCTGCTTCGACCCTCAATTTGGAGCCGGCTGCACAGATCGAGGACGGGTGGCTAGACACCGCCTCGGGGGCTGCAACCTCTACGGTGATGGAGCCGAACACTGGCCTTGTCCCTTGTGAAGCTCGTGACTCCGAGGTGCCGGACTCCGAGCCTCCCGCGCCCCCTTCAACCGAATCCGATTGGGCACCGATCATGGAGTTCACCGCTGCGGAAATCTTTCAACACTCACCTTTTGGTGACATCTTGAGTTCAGTAAAGTATCTCTCGTTATCAGGAGAGCCCTGGCCGGACTGCAGTCAAGACGGTAGGGATGCGGTCGACGAAGAAATTCAAGGCCCACCCACCACCCATTTAGTAGCCACTGTCGACGATTTAACCGACATGCTAGACCTTGACTCCGAAGACATCAACGGTATGGACAACGATGCCGGAGACGACCAAGAACCAGCGCCTACTGGGCACTGGAAAGCCACCTCAACACACGACGTATACATGATGGGTACTCCAAAGGGAAGCGATAACGAGGAACAATGGGACGTGGCGAAGGAAAACTCCCCCGACAAACAACCAAAACGGCGACGCAAGCGCCGCCCGAAGTCCCACCTCGATAACAACAGCACCCATACCGACCCAGCCTTAGAGCAGGGCGAAGCCGTGGAAGACGAACATGCCACCAAGCAACCATCTGAACAGGATGAACCGGACAAGCAACCCATCCCCGGCGAAAACAACAGTGCAGACGATCTCACGCCGGACGCATCACCGGAGCATAAGAACCTTCATAAAAGGCTCGTCGCCACTGCAAGAAGTATGAAGAAGCAAAAGAGAAAGCTCAAAACAGCGGAGGACGCACTCAGAATAAGATGGAGCAAAGTACTCAATACCGCAGATAAATACGGCAATAGTCACCAAACAAAGAGCTACCCGAAGCGCAAGCTGTTGCCCGAATTTGACAAGGAGGCCGTAGAGCCCCCACAGTCAAAAAAGAAAGAGGCCGCCTGGCCGGATAGACGACCAGATGACAGGCTAAGAGCGGCAAGCAGCGCCGCACACCAGCCGGCACACGATCCACATAAGGATCCTCGCAAAAAGGATGGCCCGGTCAGGTCCATCTATGGGCCAAAAAAGAAGATCCAGGGAGCAACACAACCCGCCGAGTGTTTGACAACGGCACACCTAAATACAGGGGCGCCGCACACCCACTATGTTTCACCGATGAGGTACTGGATCATGAATTTCCAACGGGATTCAAACCCGTCAACATAGAGGCATATGACGGAACAACAGACCCTGGAGTCTGGATTGAGGATTATATCCTACACATACATATAGCCAGAGGAGACAATCTCTATGCCATAAAATACCTACCCCTCAAGCTCAAAGGGCCAGCTCGGCATTGGCTCAAAAGCCTCCCAGAAAATACCATTGGAAGTTGGGAAGAGCTCGAGGATGCGTTTCGAGGAAATTTTCAGGGGACTTATGTCCACCCTCCGGATGCAGACGATTTAAGTCACATAACTCAACAGCCCGGAGAGTCAGCACGCAAATTCTGGAACAGGTTCCTCACCAAAAAGAACCAAATAGTCGACTGTCCGGACGCTGAAGCCTTAGCAGCTTTTAAACATAACGTCCGAGACGAATGGCTCACCAGACACCTCGGCCAGGAAAAGCCAAGAACAATGGCCGCGCTAACAAGCCTCATGACCCGCTTTTGCGCAGGGGAAGATAGCTGGCTAGCAAGATGCAGTACCAGCGACCCAAGTACATCCGAGGTCCGGGATGGAAATGGGAAATCACGACGCAGGAAAGATCAGCGCCGGAATAAGGAAAATGGCCCAAATAGCATGGCGGTCAACGCCGGATTCAAAAGCTCTCAGCCGAATAATAAAACACTGCCTCTTAAGGACAACAGTGATGAGCTATCCAACCTAAATAAAATCTTGGATAGGATGTGTCAAATCCATAGTACCCCCGGGAAGCCTGCAAACCATACCCACAGAGATTGTTGGGTCTTCAAGCAGTCCGGCCGACTTAACGCCGAACATAAGGGGCTCGACACACCAAGCAAAGACAAAGAACCCCACAAGCAGCACACCGGGAAACAGAAGACTTTCCCACTAGAAGTCAAAACAGTGAACTCACTTCATGTGATCACAAGGAAAAATAGTGCGGCACCTGCTAAAACATGCGCCGCACGTTCCACCCCAGCAGAGTCCCGAAATTGGATGTTTAAACCAATTACTTTCGACCATCAGGATTACTCCAGAAGTGTTCAAAACGCAGGAGGGACTTCTTTGGTATTGGATCCCATAATCAATGTACTACAATTCACACAAGTCCTAATGGATGGCGGCAGCGATATAAACCTGCTATACCAGGACATCCGCAGAATGGGGATAGACCCTAACAAAATTCACCGTAGCAGCACTTCCTTCAAAGGAGTGACGCCAGGTCTTTACGCCAATTGCACAGGCTCTGTACTGCTAGAGGTTGTGTTCGGTTTATCCGACAACCTCCGTCGCGAAAAGCTCACTTTCCATATCGCCCCATTCAAAAGTAGCCATCAAGCACTACTGGGACGCGAAGCTTTCGCCCGCTTTAATGTAGTACCGCATTACGCATCTCTTACGCTTAAAATGCCCGGTCCACGTGGCATAATCTCATTAAAGGGTAATTCCGAGTGTTCCTCGACCATGGAAAACGTGAGACTGCCTTGACAGCCACACACTAATCCGACCTTGCTGGTCAAAAGCCCCTAAAACAGGTCATTCAGACCTTGGACACGGTTAGGCAAGTCCGGCATAAATAAACAAGGGGCTTCCCAGCCGCATACCTCTTTACAAAGGGCTGCACATATAAACGATGAGAGCCAATAAAGCTCAACTTTATTCATCTTCCAAATCATACTTTATTTTAAATACATCTTTTGCACGATATTTTTTCCAAACTAAGTTCTTCTCTTTTTCAGATGAAGCACATGCTACACCCGTCCAGGATACAGCACAACGGAGACACAGGCGCAGACGTGCAGCAGGGACCCGTTGCAAGGATTCTTTTCAGATTAAGACCCTGCGTAAACCTTTCTTACTGTCTCTTGTTGATACGCGTCCCCGGTTTACTACCATAACCGAGGAGGAGGCTGGTGTTTTGGCATCGGCCGCGTCAGAAGTTCTCGCCCGTACCCGGACACTAGGGGCTTAGGGCATTGTTCTACCCGATATCATAAAGACCGAATACCTCAGGGAGTGTTCGGCGTCTCGAGTTAGGCCTTATATGCATCAGCTTCGAATCATGTCTTTGGTCAAATGTTTGGTTTGCCCGGCTCCTATGTTTGCTGCCTTACGTTCCGCTCCATCGGCTAACGTGGCACCAGGAGAACTACTACGATTGTGCCCCGGTTCGGCCGGGCGAGCACCTCAGTAGAGAAAGCTGAAAACTGACTGTCATGATATAGCAAGAGACTGGTCAACCACTCGATCGACTACTGGAATGTTTAGAATTCTCCGCTTTGACGAAGGACCGCTTCCCGGTCAGGCACATACGCGCCCCGAGTTCGGAGAGCGCGGTGCCTCTAGGGGCTATATAGTAGCCCCACCATCGAGCTCCTATGGCTAAGTGAAAGTGATAAAGCATTATAGTTCGGTTGCCTAGTTTGCTATGCTATCACCTCCTTCAAAGGACCAAGACGTTGGATTAAGTGTGAAAAAGCGTTTTTTTGCAAACACCCCCGCACCATGTGCGTGGGGGCTGAAGCCAAAGACTGCCATCTTTCAGGTTATACACACATATACGGTCACACAGGAGATAGTCCAGTACTTGAACGCACAAGTATAAAAAGTCGTTACATTATAAATATGATCCCACGAATCATATATGTCATTTGGACATAACATCTTTCGAGCACTGCGACTCTATTAAACGAGCGCCCTGCAGGACTTCCTCAAAATAGTGCTCGGCAGGTAATCGGCTTTTGTCCGAACCTCGGGATGCAACATCGGTAGCATCCATCTCCGCCCAGTATGTCTTAACACGGGCGAGAGCCATCCGTGCACCCTCTATGCATGTCGACCGCTGCATCGCCTCGATATGCGGCACCGCCTCAAGGAATTGCTGCAACAAACCAAAATAACTCTTCGGCTTGGGCCTTTCTGGCCACAGATGAGCCACCACATCCGTCATGGCAAGTCTGGACAATCTATTCAGCTCAGCCCACTCAGCCACCCGATCGGACAACGGAAGCGGACACTCCGGACTATGGAATTGAGACCAGAAAAGCTCTTCCATTTCGTGATCCTTCTGGCTTTGGAAGTGCACGACTGCGTCCGCCGCACTCGCCGCCAAATCCAGATAAGGATCCTCCGCACCACACAATTGGCCTAACTGAGCATACTTCGGATCCGTGAACTTCCTACGCAGCAGAAAGGGCTTTCCAGCCGCAATGTCTCCGGCCTGACGTAGTTCCTCCTTCATAGCCCGCATGGCGCAACGGGCATCCTTGGCTTCGGCGGCGGCCTTCTTCAGGTCCTCTTGCTCCGCTCGACGTTCTCTTTCAAGAACCTCATAGCGGTCGGTAGCATATTTTAATTTCACGGCCGCTCTGGCAATCTCCTCCCTGCTTCGGCAGTGAGCAGCCTTTTCGGCTTTTAATTCCTCCGCTGCCTTCGAGGCAGCCGCATCACTTTTCCTGGCTTGCTCCTTGGCTCGAGCAAGCTCTGCTCGAAGGTTTTCCACAGCAGCGGCACCATCTGCATCAAGCATACTAATTGTAAGGAACGAGCATTAGCTCCCTCACTAGGTGACCGCGGAGAAACCACCTACCTTGTGACTCGTCAAGTCGTTTATTGACCAGCGCGATGTCCGCATCCGCAACATCAAGTTGCCGCTTCAGCTCGGCAACTCCATCAGTCCGGCTGGCCACCGAACGTTCCGCCACCTGCATAGGAAAGGCGACATTCTATAACTGAGACTATGATCCTCGGCACGCTGTCGCTTTCGACAGCATCCCAAGTCTCAGGGGCTACTATCTATACAAGGCACACTCTATGTGCAAAACTGTCAAAAGGTATGTCATTTTTTGCGTACCTCAAACCCTGTCAGCAAACTTCCGATGGCCTCATGCAACCCGCTCTCGGCGGATGAGATCCTTTCAATCACTATACTCATTAAAGTGCGGTGATCTTCTGAGATAGACGCCGTCTCGAGCAAATCCTGCAGCTCCACCGGCCGTACTCCAGTGGGTGCCGAACTCCCCGGCCCCGCCGGATTCGGGGAGACCCTCTGTGACGACACCTCAGGATCGTCCGCCCCGCCCGACGGGGCGGAAGATGGAGGCGTTTCGCTCTCCATCATCTCCAGACGAAGGTCCCCCGAAGATGAGCTCTGCTGAGAAGGGCTGAGATCCGAACTACAAGGTGAAAACTTCGGTTACCCTCAGAAATAAAGTAGGAATGTCCCCTATTACAAAACTTCCCCTTTTTTACTTACGGCTTGCTGGAGGGCTGATTCCTTTTGGGAGACTGTGCGGCCGGGGCTCTTGCCGGCACAGGACCTTTCGGTGCAGATTTCTTTCCCCGCTTTGAGGCCTTGGCCTCCGGGTCTTTGGAAGCGGTCCTCCTGTCCCCCTGAAGGGAGGATTCTTGATTCCCCCCTTACAGAAAGCCTCCTTGGCAGAGGTGGTAGTTTCCCTGTGCCCCCCTTCGCCATCCTCCGAGGGTGCAACTTCCAACATTTTGATTAATACGGGATCCGGTGTGGTCTCAGGGAGGGGGGGGGCGGACACCGTATCAGTTTTGCTTGCGCTATCCACTCATGTCCAAGGGATAGCTGGTTAAAAAGCAAACCCATGATAGATGAATGGACAATGTGTCCGGACACAGGGATACTTACTTGAGAATCCGAGCGATTGCAGCTTAGGCCAGCGTCCTCGGTCAAGTCTGGACGCATCTCTTGCGATCCGAAGAATAGTTTGTACATCTCCACGGGTGTCAAACCCATGAAGTGTTGGAGAGCTCGTGGTCCCTCCGAATTAAATTCCCACAGGCGGAGAGGGCGACGTTTGCAGGGAAGAAGGTGCCGAATCAGCATAACCTGTGTCACTACGACCAGATTGATCTCCCTTTCTTGGAGGTCTCGAATCCGGCCCCGCAAAAGGGGGACGTCTTTGGATGGCCCCCAGTCAAGCCCTTTGTTGACCCATGACGTCAGCGGTTGTGGAGGGCCCGGGCGAAAGGCGGATAGCGGCCTCTGCCTTCTGCCCCTGGGAGCGGTGATATAGAACCACTCATGTTGCCACAAGCCGAGCTCCTCCTGAAAAGAGCCCTCCGACCATGGAGCATCGGCCCTCTTACTTATAACCGCGCCGCCGCACTCTGCCTGACGCCCCTCAATCATCTTCGGCTCCACGTTGAAGGTTTTGAGCCACAAGCCGAAGTGAGGGGTAGTGCGGAGGAAGGCTTCGCAGACGACAATGAAAGATGAGATGTGGAGGATGGACTCCGGAGCCAAATCATGGAATTCCAGCCCATAGTAAAACATGAGCCCCCTCACGAAGGGATCCATCGGGAAGCCTAAACCCCGACGGAAGTGAGACACGAACGCGACGCTCTCGCCGGGCTCGGGAGTAGGAATAACTTGCCCTCCGGCAGGCAACCTATGCGAAATCTCGTAGGTTAAGTACCTGGCATCTCTCAGTTTTAGCACGTCCTCTTCCGTGACGGAGGAAGGCATCCACCGGCCTCGTAGGTCGGAGCCAGACATTGTCGAAGGTCGAAAGTACCCGAATCTGGAGCCCTGGGTGTTGGAACTCGGGGCGAGGGGCGGATTCGATTGAGGATTGGAGAAAAAGAACGAGCCTTGGTCTCATTATAAAGAGGAAGAATACCAAGAGCCGTCCCCGTGACCGTTTGGAACTCGCCTTCGATGGAGGGGGCGTGGTAACGGGCGCGGTTGGGTTACCCACGTCCGTATTGATGGGAATCCCGGAATAAGGGGAACACGATCTCTGCTTTGACAAGACGTGCCAAGGAAACCGCTTCGCTAAACGCGCAGAGGTGGTATAATAAAAACGATTCGAGTAAAGGCTTGGTTGTGGTGTGACATCACGCCACAAAATACGTCAGCAGATTGAACTTGTGTAAATATTATTCTCTCTACGGTGGTATGTGGAATTTATTTTGCAGAGCCGGACACTATCCTGGTGTTCACAATCTTCTATAAATTATTCGGAGGAGGAACCCGCCTTGCAATGCCGAAGACAATATGCGCGCCGGACTCGTCGTCATTGAAGCCTGGTTCAGGGGCTACTGAGGGAGTCCTGGACTAGGGGGTGTCCGGATAGCCGAACTATCATCATCGGCCGGACTCCAAAACTATGAAGATACAAGATTGAAGACTTCGTCCCGTGTCCGGATGGGACTTTCCTTGGCGTGGAAGGCAAGTTTGGCAGTACGGATATGTAGATCTCCTACCATTGTAACCGACTCTGTGTAACCCTAGCCCTCTCCGGTGTCTATATAAACCGGATGGATTTAGTCCATAGGACGAACAACAATCATACCATAGGCTAGCTTCTAGGGTTTAGCCTCCTTGATCTCGTGGTAGATCTACTCTTGTAATACCCACATCATCAATATCAATCAAGCAGGACGTAGGGTTTTACCTCCATCAAGAGGGCCCGAACCTGGGTAAAACATTGTGTCCCTTGTCTCCGGTTACCATCCGCCTAGACGCACAGTTCGGGACCCCCTACCCGAGATCCGCCGGTTTTGACACCGACAGGTGGTATTAGGATCTTTTATTCCCCGTCTATACTCTGGGAATCTGATCTCTCTTCTATTCGGGTTAAATGATTTTGCTAACTCTAACTCTAGGTTCTCGTAAATATTTTCTCCCGGAGAGCCCCTCGCTCCAGATGATTGCTTGGTGCACCAGAAGATTCAGAAGATACTCTCCAATGTTTTCCCAAGACCCTTGTGCCATTCGTCGTTGCGATCCCTACCACCGATAAATCCATATGGGTAACTACCTACATTTTTTGTTCATACCTTCATCCCCAGTTGATCTTGTTATTACAAGATGCCCTAAAATACTATTCAGTCTTACAAAAATACTCAGTAGCCTATTGCTCTTGTTCCTCCTTATCTGCTTGCATTATGGTTACTTCCATATGTCTAGCAATACTCATTAGCATCCTTTCTCATCGCAATTCCAAGCATTTGATTCGATATTTTTGTGAATGCTCGCAATCATCATTCATAATGAAAATTCTTCCCTCAGCGAGGACGTCGTCCAGACATGCGTTGGTGAAAGGATCGATATAGTTGACTAGAGGGGGGTGAATAGGCAACTAACAATTTTTAAGTTTTCTTTACCAAATTAAACTTTGCATCAAAGTAGGTTGTCTAGATATGCAACTAGGTGAGAAACATATATGATGCAACAACAATAAGCACACAAGCAAGCAAAGGATATAACACAATATAGCTTGCACAAGTAAAGGTGAGAGATAACCAAAAGCGGAACTGATGGAGACGAGAATGTGTTACTGAAGTTCCTTCCCTTTGAGGGAAGTACGTCTCCGTTGGAGCGGTGTGGAGGCACAATGCTCCCCAAGAAGCCACTAGGGCCACCATATTCTCCTCACGCCCTCACACAATGAGAGATGTCGTGATTCCACTAATGGTGCCCTTGGAGGCGGCGACCGAACCTTTACAAACAAGGTTGGGGCAATCTCCACAACTGAATTGGAGGCTTCCAATGACACCACGAAGCTTCACCACAATGGACTAAGGCTCCGCAGTGACCTCAACCGTCTAGGGTTCTCAAACACCCAATAGTAACAAGATCCGCAAGGGATTAGTGCGGGGAATCAAATTTATCTTGGTGGAAGTGTAGATCGAGGCCTTCTCAACCAATCCCTAGAAAATCAACAAGTTTGATTGGCTAGGGAGAGAGATCGGGCGAAAATGGAGCTTGGAGCAACAATGGAGCTTGGGGGAAGAGGTGAGTCAACTTTGGAGAAGAAGACCTCCTTTTATAAAGGGGGGAAACAATCCAACCATTACCCCCCCCAATCATCCCCGCAAGGGACGGTACTACCGCTGAGGGCAATGGTACTACCGCTGGGATCAGCGGTACTACCGCTCTCCCTCGCGGTACTACCGCGCAGACTAGGAAGGCAGGGGCAAGGCAGGATCTGGACCCAGGGCGGTAATAGCCCTGGTGTTAGGGGCGGTACTACCGGTTGCGAGCGATACTACCGCTTATACCACCGTTGCCAATGCCGCTCAACTCAACACGAGAGGCGACACCCTCGAGTCGAGGTGGTAGGAGACCATTACCGCAGCGGTACTACGGCTGAGAGCACCCAGGTGGGACTACAGCTGTGAAGCGGTACTGCCGCCTGTGGCTCTAGAGCGGTACTACCGCTAGGGTCCGCAGTACTACCGCTGGACCCAAAAAGCTCAGGAAGCAAGGAGGAAACTCCATCGAAGCGGGAAGGCTCTAAGGGTGCAAATAGGATGTGTACGTGTTGATTCCACCCTAGCCTTACCAATGTGGACCCCCTCTTGATAGTACGGTGACTCCTACGAAACAAGTCCACCAAAACTGAAACGAAAGAGCTACACCATCTTCGCTTAAGACTCCGAGGGGAAGGAATCATCTCGTGCCAAAGGATGAATCTCTGAAATACTCAATGCACACGATTAGTCCGCAAAAGCGTTGTCATCAATCACCAAAACTACATAGAGAGAGATATGCCTTAACAATCTCCCCCTTTTTGGTGGATTGATGACAACCCGGGATTTGCACAAAGGTAGGACCTGAAAGTAAATGAATCCCAGAACTACAAAATATGGACGGGCTCCCCGTGAATGTGTGCACCTAATTAGAGGTGCCTTTGGAATGCAAGGCACACACACTAGGATCAACACTCCCCCTATATTCTTTAGTCCAACAGCAATAGCAACAAGTAAAGATACATATAGCTTGGATGCAGAAGGGTAAGTGTGAGCAAGGTATATAATAGGATAAGCATGCAACTCACATTCTACCAAAGTACTCGACAAACTTAGATAATAAGGGATAAGGTAGCATATGTCTCACACCATATGAACGGGAACCAGGTCTCACAAACACAAACCAAACCAAAGCGAAGAAAAGAGTTTGCGAGAAAGACAAAGCGAACAAGCCACACAAACACATGCTCGCAACTCGACAATGACAAATCCCTAGACTCTCTCCCCCTTTGGCATTGAGACACCAAAAAGGCAAAGAGCGCTGCTATCGCTCCAAGTGATAGCAAACTGAGGATCTCTAGCATCACATCCCAGCGGGATCGTCTGCACCGCCGTCATCGGTAGGAAACTGCTCGGTGTCTGAATCGGTCCACGGGCAATGCTGATGAACCCACTCCTCCTCATCGGTGATCTTTCCCTCAAATCTTCTGGCAAATGTTGCACCCAACTAACGCATGAGCTCCTTGTGACAGTTCCGGGCCTTCTTCTCAGAAACATGAGCCATATACTCTCCATGAGACTCCATGCAGAAGAGTTTCTTCATCTTGCGCTTAATATTCTTTTCCCATGAGGGCTCCACTCTAGAGGGCTCATAATCCTCATCATCATCGGCATCAACCTCACCCTCGGTCTCCATGTCAGCAGCTTCAGATGAAATCCCAGACCTAGGAGCCGGGGTGCCCCAGTTCTCCTTCTTCCTCAGACGCTTGATCTCATGAGAGACTAACTCTCCAGTCTCCAGCACAACCTTAGGATAGACCAGGAGTGGGTGTTGGATATGTGTAAGTGATATGTCTATGTAAACACCCCATTTATATGGATATATGAAAATATACAGTGGGAGTTCTCTCCCACTGTCAAGTTCCTCAAAAAAACCTTAGGATAGACACGCGTCCAAGCCTTCTCAATTAGCAACATGATAAATGGACCATAGATAGGGCACTTGTGCTCATAGATGGATGAGACAAGTTCAGACCACATGACATGGGAGATATCCAAGGACTCTCCAGTGTTTTCTTCCTTCTCATGCTGGCAAAAGAGAAGCATGTCCACGAGAAATGAGTGAACTATATCTAAGTTCCCAATATGAGGGAAGAGAGTATCTCGGAAGATGCGATGAAGGATGTCCAGAAAGGCAGGCAACTCATAGGTCTCCTTCTTAGTCACGGGATGAATCTTCAAAGTACAGTAGGGCCAGAGAGCTTGCTTGTGAGTGGAAGTTGCATTGCGGTGAGGGAAGAAGCAAACTGGGTTCTCAAGCCCTTGATCTTCAACCCCGAGTAACTCCATGAAGGCCTTCCACTTGACAGAAAGCAGCTTGCCATTTGTCATCCAAGTCAGAGTCCTTTCCTCATCTGTTCCAAGATGGACCGTGGCATAAAACTGAGCCACCAAATTGGCATCAAAGTCCTTGTTGAACTGCATGATTCTGTGAATGTTCAGCTGAGAGCACATCTGGAGGGCTTCGCCAAAGTAAGCAGGGTCCTTCTCCATAGCATCAATGTCGATGGAGCGACCATCAACATAGAGATTCTTCTTTGCTTTGATCACATCAAAGTAGATGGCAAACTGAAAGCGGTTCCAGAACGGGCGGTTGACCAAAGTGGGTTCTTGGTCTTCCGCATAGGGGTTGCGGCGACGCCTTTCCCAGAACTCCTTGGCATTCATCTTTGTCACAGTCTTGCCTAGGCTTCAGCTTGTTTGCAATAGACTTCTTGTGTTGAGAAGGAGGTTGAGCACTGAGGATGCACCCGTTGTCTTAGAGGTGCAGTAGCGCTTTGAAGTTGAACGCCCGGGGTTGACACGGCGGACATGCTGCTCAGAAGGGCCATCACCTAGAGCCAAACACACGAACAGAAGAAATAACACAAAAGAAAGAGCATAAGCCCCCAAACAAACCAACATGGATCAAAATTTGGAAGGAGTATGATGGAATTGGGGATCCAGTGGCAGTACCGTGATCAGGAAGCGGCAGTACCGCCCGAGCGGTAGTACCGCTCCAGGCGGGGGAACGGCGGTTCCCTACTGCCTTGGATAGATCCGGCACTACCGGGATGCCAAATTAAAAAATAATCCTACCAAATATCAATCCAAACAGTCTAGACGCCTTCTCCATCCTACTCAAGCCTCGATTTAGCCAGAAATCAAGAAAAGCAATGCCTATTGCCCCTAAAGACTAGATTTGAACCTAGGCAAAGAGAGAACGGGTATGGGGGAAATACCGGCATCCATGGCAAGAGGACAAGGTGGGGATCGACTACACCGAAGGAAATGGAGAGGGACGGCTCGGAGACGGCGGCCCGCTGGAGCCCTCCCGCGGCGAGACGACGCTGGAGAGACGAAGAGGACGAGTGGGTTGTGCGAATGGGTATGAGGGAGAAAGACAACTCCCCCTTCCTCGACATAACCCCCAAGGCCCACCCCGCAGCGGTAGTACCACTGGGGTGGGCGGTAGTACCGCTTGATGAACATCAGCGGTAGTACCACGCACTTCCAGTGGTAGTACCGCTCGGCCGCAAAAACAAGGACTAGACACAAAGAGGCTTAGCTCATGAAGGAAAAAGAAACGACTAGAGGAGAGAGCAAACACACAAGCAAAAAAAACACCAAAGAGAAGACAAGAAACACACTCCTCTCCAAGAGAGGCGGTAGCCGAGGCCACCTATGTTTGAGTCGGGAGGTATGGCATCGCAAAGATTTTAACCTTGGGCCCATGACCAAAACTCATATTTGAAGCACAAGTACCATCAAAAATGGCTAATGTGAAGGACTTGATCAATTTATGCATAATAGGGGGAGGGAGAGTTCATTGAGAGAACAACACTCCCCCTATGTCCATGCCTACATCTAAACAAGATATCAAGTTGAGTATGGTGGGGTGTGCAAGAGTTTCAAGCTACATTGCTCGACTCAATGATATTTAGCTCATGCCTTAACTCGCGAAATCTTGCTTCATCCAAGGGCTTCATGAAAATATCCGCAAGGTTATCATGAGTGTTGACATACTTGAGCTTGATCTCCCCTCGCCTAATGTGATCCCGGATGAAGTGATATCGAATCTCAATATGCTTCATCTTGAAGTGTTGCACCAGATTGAGAGAGATCTTGATGGAACTTTCATTATCACACCAAAGAGGCACTTCATCACAAATGACACCGTAATCCTTCAAAGTTTGCCTCATCCATAGAAGTTGAGCACAACAACTACCTGCAGCCACATACTCCGCTTCGGTGGACGAGAGAGACACACAACTTTGCTTCTTAGAAAACTAACTCACCAATGAGCAACCAGGAAATTGGCACCCTCCGGAAGGTGGACTTCCTATCCACTTTGTCTCCCGCCCAATGTGAGTCTGAATAGCCCAAAAGATCGAAGTTGGCTCCTCTTGGGTACCATAAGCCAAAGTTTTGGGTATGAGCCAAATATCAAAAGATTCGCTTGACCGCCACATAGTGACTTTCCTTAGGTGCGGCTTGAAACCATGCACAAATTCCCACACTCAACATGATATCCGGTCTAGATGCACAAAAGTAAAGCAAGGAGCCAATCATGGATGGCTCAATGGACCCTGTAAAATTCATAATTCAGGGGAAGCCACACCAACGCACAGCCTTAGAGCATGTTGGATACTACGGCAGGTGGCCCGAAGTGACGAGGAGCTTTTAACTCCAGCACCCGAAAAATACCTCCCTAGTACGGTGTCGACAGTCTTTGAGACCTTCACATCAAACAATGCAAGGAAACGAATGCTCCGCAACCTTGCCGAAGTCTACCAAGTAGCAACAATAAACCCATGGAGTGACACGGTTATCACCTTTAATGCCAGTGACGAACCTAAATTCCAGACAGCCCGAGCACCAGCCGCATTGGTCCTCAGTCCGATAATGGACAGCTTCCGACTTACAAAGGTACTCATGGACGGCGGCAGCGGACTCAACCTCGTCTACGAGGAAACCCTGCGAAAAATGGAAATTGACTGGAGCCGCATTGAGTGAAGCAACACAACTTTTAGAGGAATAATTCCAAGCCGGGAAGCGTGCTGTTCAGGAAAAATCACACTGGATGTGGTGTTTGACACGCCGGATAATTACAGATCCGAGGAGGTCATGTTTCAAGTGGCCCCGTTCAGCAGCGGATACCACGCTCTGCTAGGGCGAGAAGCATTTACAATTTTCCAAGCCATACCCCATTATGGTACATGAAGCTCAAAATGCCCGGACCCAACGGAATCATCACTCTCGCAAGTGATCCGGACATAGCGCTCCGCGCTGAAAACAAGATAGCTGCACTGGCCCTGGAGGCATTATCCGAGGCCCTAGCGGCCGAGGAACTAACTACGTTGCGCTCTACGATGGACAGGGACGATGTGATACTAGACAAGAGATCCAAGTCCACCTCTTTTAAACCAACAGACGAAATAGTCAAATTCCAAGTCCATCCAACAGACCCTACAAAAACGGCCTCCATCGGGGCACAACTAAAACCCGATGTAGACGCCACACTCAGAGACTTCCTGCGAGAAAATTGGGACATTTTCGCCTGGCACCCCTCAGATATGCCAGGAATCCCACGCAGGTTGGCTGAGCACAGCCTGAACATCCTAAAAGGATTTAAACCCGTCAAGCAGACTCTACGGCGTTTTTCCGAACCCAAGAGACAAGCCATGGGAGAGGAGCTAGCAAAACTGCTGGAAGCCGGATTCATCAGAGACATAAAACATCCGGACTGGCTGGCAAACCTGGTGATGGCACCAAAGAAGGACAAATCTTGGCGCCTATGTGTCGATTTCAAAGACCTAAACAAGGCCTATCCAAAGGACCCTTTCCCACTCCCCCAAATTGATCAAATCATCGACACCACCGCAGGACACGACTCATTGTGTTTCCTCGATGCATACTCTGGCTACCACCAAATCAAGATGGCAGAGTCAGACTAAGCCGCAACGGCATTCATCACCCCATACGGCCCATTCTGCTTCAACACGATGCCCTTCGGGCTCAAAAACACCGGCGCAACATATCAGCGCATGATTCAGACATGTCTGGCCAACCAGATCGGCAAAATAGTTGAAGCATACGTACATGACATGGTCGTCAAAACAAAACACGTCGATACTCTAGTAGATGGCTTGAGGCTCACGTTCGACAATCTCCGAACATATGACATTAAGCTCAACTCGGAAAAATGCGTTTTCGACGTACCAGCCGGAAAGCTCTTGGGCTTCATCGTATCCGGTAGAGGAATTGAAGCAAACCCAGCCAAGATCCGAGCTCTATCACAATTGGATACCCCAAAGGACCTCAAACAAATACAAAAACTGACAGGATGCATGGCGGCTCTAAGCCGCTTTATCTCTCGCTTAGGAGAAAAGGCATTACCCCTCTATCGCCCCCTGCGGCGCACCGACCACTTCGAGTGGACGGATGCCGCCACGACCGGACTCGAAGAAATAAAAGCCATACTGGCAACAAATCTGGTCCTGGCCGCGCCCAACACGGGCGAACCAATGCTATTATACATCGCGGCAACCCATCAAGTTGTAAGCGCGGTGCTCGTCGTCGAACGAGAAGTGGACGGACACAAGTTCCCCCTCCAAAAACTAGTGTACTACGTGTCCACTGTACTAACTCCATGCAAGTCACGGTACCCGGATTATCAAAAGATAGCGTACGCGGTGTTCATGGCATCCCGGAAGCTGCGACACTACTTTCAAGAGTGCTCCATAACAGTGGCATCCGAAGTACCCCTTAATTATATTATAAACAACCGCGACGCAACGGGCCGGATTGCCAAATGGGCCATCGAGCTCCTCCCGTTCGACATAACCTACAAGCCAAGGCGAGCTATTAAGTCGCAGGTTTTGGCCGACTTCATCGCCGAATGGACTGAAGCCGAACTCCCTAAAGAGTACGGCGCATACTCCAACTGGATCATGCACTTCGACGGCTCCAAAATGTTGGCTGGCCTGGGGGATGGCGTTGTTCTGACGTCCCCATTTGGAGACAGAGTCCAATACGTACTTCAGATAATGTACATGGATTCCAACAACGCAGCCGAATACGAGGCCCTTTTACATGGCCTCCGGATGGCAGTCTCCATGGGCATTCAGCGCCTAGAGGTCCGCGGGGATTCAAACCTCGCAATATCCCAAATAAATGGAGACTTCGACGCCAAGGATCCGAAAATGGCAGCTTACCGCAATGCCATCTTAAGGATGTCAGCTCAGTTTGAGGGGCTTGAATTTCATCACATAGCCCGGGAAAATAACCGAGCAGCAAACATGTTGGCACGCATTGGCGCCAAGCGTGAGGCCTTCCCTCCCAACATCTTCCTAGAAAGGTTGTTCAAGCCATCTGTATCATGGGAAGGAGAATCCGGAAACAATAGCCCGGACACAACTACACCGCCCCTCACCGAACATTCTGACACAATTGGGGGCTCCGCCAACGAAACAACGCCGTCAGCCCACACAATAATGGCAGTCATTACCCCTTGGACAGAACCATTCCTAGCCTACCTAACTAGGCAGGAACTTCCCGAGGACCAAAACGAGGCCCGTTGCATAGTGCGGCGATCTAAAGCCTACAAAGTCCACGAGGGAGAGCTTTACAAGAAAAGCATAACCGGAGTACTTCAAAGGTGTATCTCCGAAGAGGAAGGGCGAGTCCTTTTGGCTGAAATTCATGCCGGACTCGGCGGGCACCACGCTGCAGCCCGGGCCCTTGTAAGCAAGGCCTTCTGTACCGGATTTTATTGGCCAACAGCCCGGGCAGACGCTCAGGACTTAGTGCAACGATGTGTTGGTTGCCAGTTATTCGCCAACCAAAGCCACATGCCGCCTACCGCCCTACAAACTATACCCATTACCTGGACTTTCGCGGTCTGGGGGCTTGACATGGTCGGACCCCTTAAAGGAGGAACCCACAAGCAAAAAATATCTAGTGGTCATGGTGGACAAATTCACCAAATGGATAGAAGCCAAGCCTGTAAAGACGGCCGAATCCGGACCAGTGATAGACTTCATATTCGAGGTCGTACACCGTTACGGTGTCCGCCACAGCATCATAAATGACAACGGCACAAACTTCACGGCCGATGAAGTCAAACTTTGGTGCAAAAACATGGGCATCAAGCTCGACTATGCTTCACTCTATCACCCTCAAACTAACGGTCAAGTCGAACGGGCCAACGGTCTCATTATGAGCGGCATCAAACCCAGAGTAGTGCGATACCTCAAGGAATCTAACACGCACTAGGTAGAGGAGCTTGACTCCGTACTCTCGGGGCTGCTAACCACACCGAATCGCACTACCGGATTCACACCATTTTTTATGGTATACGGCGCAGAGGCAGTACTGCCATGCGACATAATCCATGACTCACCTCGAGTGCGCATGTACGAAGAAAGAGAAGCCGAGCTCGATCGGCAGGACTGCTTGGACACATTGGAAGAGGAGCGCGATGTGGCAAAAGCTCGTTCCGCATTCTATCAACAGCAGGCTCGAAGATACCAAAGCAGAGAAGTACGGGCCAAAACCTATAACGTTGGCGAACTAGTTCTACGCCTGCCGGACAAGAAAAAGGATAAATCAAAGCCCAAATGGGAGGGCCCCTTCATAATCGACCAAGTACTGACCAGCGGAGCGTACCGTCTGCGAAACGCATCGGATAACCGACTCAAGCTGAACCCATGGAACGCAGCACGCCTACGAAAATTCTACGCCTAGCGCCGGACTCCGTGTTCGTTTCCTTCCTCTGTCCCTTTGTTTTATTTTTTATTTTTATTTTTTATTGGCAGTCCGGGATTTTGTTCCTTCTCCCTACCCTTTTTTCTCACAAGCCCTTAGGAACTTGCCTGTGCATTGTTCGCACATACCCGACGTGCTACCCGCGCTCATAATACCTAGGGGCTTCTTTACCAAGAAGTCTATATAAAACGGGCCTCATGCCCAAAACATGTGTGATGCTTCCGCATGAACCTTTTATACACCATTATATGCATCGATATGACTTAAGTTTTGGCCAAGCTGGGTTGCCTGGCTCCTGTGCTTACCCCTACGTTCCCGTTCGTTCGGCTAGGTGGTAAAGGGAGCACCTCTGCGATTGTTACTGCCGGGTCAGCCGGATGTGTACCTCAGACTGGGTGAAGCCGAAAGCTAGTGTTCTTAAGGGAATATTCGGTCGGTGAACTAAAAGATGATCTTTCGTATTTATTCATTTGCCCCCAGATGCTTTTCTGCTCTTTCTGGCAGTTCGGACATGCACTTTAGGGCATGCCTCCCAGGGAAAGGAACCCCTAACGGAACTATTCTCCCTGGAAGATGTTTCTTACTAACCATGTAATATAACATAACTAGTTGGGCACTTGTCTACTAAAGCACTTATGACCCCTACGCCTTGTCTCCATGCATGCCCCGGTTCTTACATAATCGAGAGGGTATTCGGACACACTCCGGACTATAGGGTCCAGAGGTCGAAGCGAAAAGGTCTGCAATGACAAATGATCTACAATCCGGCTAGAAGGCATTTTTATGTCATTTTTACAGAGTCAATCCGACTCGGCATATTCTTCTTCAATACCATCCAACAGGCGGTCTAATTTACAGTCCTGTTGGGAATACTTTGCAGCCAGCTCCACCTGGCCATATGCTAAGCTGACTGGGATCTCCTTTCCGTCCGGACCTATAGGGCCGACCTCGGCCATGTGGTTTGGGTCAGCCTTCATGTACCGAGTCTTCACCATGGCCCAGGCCTCCCTGGCACCTTGACGGCAAGCCGATATCTTCCACAACCGGAAGCGCTGCCGCACTCCCTCCAGCTTCTTTGTAAGCTCCTCAAGGCCTTCAGGCATGGAGAGGGATGGCCACATAGCCTGGATGACGCTCTGCATTAACTGCCGAACTCGTTCGTGTAGTTGCAACAGCTCGGGAAGAAGGTCTCCCGTTGAACCGGGCATTTCCTCCGCAGGACGACCTATCAGCAGACCTACAGACATAGCTCTGTCAATCGACTTCCTCGCCGAATTCTTTTTTCGAAGATTCGTTCAAGCACTTACTAAAAGTGCCGCGTCGAAGTCGCCGATTCTCCTTCACGGCAGAAGACAGCTGAATACGAACATCTCTCAGTTCCTCGCCCAGCTGGGTATTGGCGTCTTGAAGCTTGTTCTTCTCTTGCCTCGCCCTCGTCAGCACGCTCTCGCCAGCCTTTAGTTGGCGTAGGAGTTGTTACTTGTCCGGATTTACTCCGGCCTCATCTGCATTATTATCGTCAGGGTTGCACGCCTGCCGCATTTCAAAACGGAATTATCTTTCAAAGCATATATTACCTGCGGGCGTCCCCTTGACATTTTCTGAAGTGGCCAATGCGGCCTCAAGCTGGGCCTTGCACTCTTCGAGCTCCTGGGACATTGCGTATTCTTCTTTGTAAGACACTGCATAGCACATGATCCTTCAAACAGTTATCTTCACTGTTTCAAGTCTCGGAGGCTACTGACATATATAACCTTCAATTCTACTCACATGTATGTCTTTCACATACTGCTATGTGGCTCTGGCTAGACCATTTTGAGCAGCACGGAGTTACGCATCTCCTGTATTAAAGGCATCCAATACCTCTGGGGAAAAACACGCGTCACGAAGAACAGTCCGGCAACGCCTGTGGTTCAGGGCACTCTCCACCTCTGAATTGGTGGCAGATAGCCCGTCGGCATCCTCTATCGGAGGAGTGCCCGAGGCGTGCCCGGTGTCCGCCTCCGCTTCCGGACCCGGCCTCGAACCTTGGCCGGCGGACATAGTCCGACGGGCTCTCTTCTTTCTAAGAAAATCATGAGCATTAGTAAGACTCAAGGGCATAAACCCTAGGCATTAAAATTCGCACGCCATACCGTTGCGCTGGAATCTCGATCTGGTCCGCACTTCTTTTTGGCCCGCCTGGCTTCAGCGGCCCTTGTTGGCTGCCCACCGTGGGCTCGGCCTTCCGCCTCAAGGATTTACCCTGCGAAATGCTATTAGTTTACGGCATGCAAGATAAAGCATGAGAATACTGGGACTTCGGTCTTAGTTACCTTGGAGGCTGGAAGTAGTCCGGGATAGTCGGCCGTCATGGCCACTAAGGAGTTATCCTTGCTCAATTGATGAAATACTCCATCAATCAACTCCACGCATAAGTCCGGATCTTCTTGGGAGTCCGGATCGAGGGACCATTCCAGGTCCTCGGGTTGTGGAGCAGAGTTGTTTATTTCCTTCACAGCCTGGCGCAGCTCCTGCGTTTAAACATTACTAGACTAAGTACTCAACTACGGGAATTTCAAAAGCGGATAGGCAAGTGAAAGTGTCCGCTCACCCAACTAGGTGGATTGTACATGGAGAATCCGCCTTCCGGGTTGACACGGAGGAATTCTTCCTCTTCCCCCTTGTACAAAGCGGATAAGATTCTCATTAAAGTGGCGGCCGAATCTGGCCCCTTGCGACCGCACCGGGTAGCGTCATCCTCCCCGTTGAAATCCCACATGGGGTGGCCTCTGTATTGAAGCGGCTGCACCCCTCGCATAATGCATATGGCCATGACCTTGATCATGGTCAGTCCGGAATGAGCCAACAACCGTATCCGGCTCATCAGGTACAGGACGTCCCTGTCAGCTTCCCTCTGAGGGTTCCGCGGGAGCCAACTTAGGCGCTTCTTCAACGGGGCATTATTGAACTCGGGGAGGCTGATCCATACAGGGTCCGGCAGGGGGACGTCATCTATATAAAACCACTCCGAGGGCCAGTCTTTGGACGCCATCTTTGGGGTACCAGATAGATATCCGGTCCCGGCGATGCGCCATAGTTCGGCTCCGCCCACCTGATAAATAGACCCCTCCTGAGAACGGGGCACAAGGCAAAACAACCTCTTCCACAACGTGAAATGGGCCTCAACACCCAAGAACAGCTCGTAGAGGGCCACGAAGCCCGCGATGTGCAAAATGGAGGCGGGCGTGAGGTTATGTAGCTGGAGGCCGTAGAACTCCAACAACCCTCGGAGAAACAGATGAATCGGAAATCCTAGTCCTCTCATCAAATAAGGGACTAAGCATACCCGTTCTCCTTGAGAGGGATTCGGGACGCCCTTCGCCTGCTCTCCGCCGCTATAGGCGGCAATCCCGGCTCGAACTGGGACCATATATGCTAGGGGGAAAAGCCCCTTCGACTGAAGCACTACTAACTCGCTATGCGGGACGGAACACCGCCCCCAATCTCCGGGCCGAGGGCTGGAGGCGCGAGAGGAGGAGCGGCACCGACTGGCCATGATGGAATGGATCTCTGTCAGAGGCGCTCTGATGAAGACTCGCGGAGGGAAGATGGTGCGAGTTGGATCTAAATCCCTGTCTCTTTTATGGGCGGCTCATTAACGCAACCGGGGGGGGTAAGTAAAAAGAAAATCCCCTGGCCTTTCGCATTCGTTTGACGCGTGGAAGATGGTCATTATGGGG
This sequence comes from Triticum aestivum, assembly GCF_018294505.1. Classification (NCBI taxonomy): domain Eukaryota; kingdom Viridiplantae; phylum Streptophyta; class Magnoliopsida; order Poales; family Poaceae; genus Triticum; species Triticum aestivum. The sequence goes on along the minus strand of NC_057804.1, from coordinate 136,969,429 downwards.
CACAGAAGCCGAGGAGGACAGTACGCACTAGAAGCCGGACACTATTCGGCGGATACAGGGAATTTGAAGGAGAACCCACCTTGCAATGCTGAAGACAACTTGCGCGCCGGACTCATCGTCATTGAAGCCTGGTTCGGGGGCTACTGAGGGGTCCTGGATTAGGGGGTGTCCGGATGGCCAGACTAAGACCTTTGGCCGGACTCCTGGACTATGAAGATACAAGATTAAAGACTATGTCCCGTGTCCGGATGGGACTTTCCTTGGCGTGGAAGGCAAGCTTGGCGATATGATATGAAGATCTCCTCCCATTGTAACCGACTCTATGTAACCCTAGCCCTCTCCGGTGTCTATATAAACCGAAGATTTTAGTCCATAGGACGAACAACAATCATACCATAGGCTAGCTTCTAGGGTTTAGCCACTCCGATCTCGTGGTAGATGTACTCTTGTACTACCCATATCATCAATATTAATCAAGCACGAGTAGGGTTTTACCTCCATCGAGAGGGCCCGAACCTGGGTAAAAACATCGTGTCCCTTGTCTCCTGTTACCATCCGCCTAGACGCAAAGTTTGGGACCCCCTACCCGAGATCCACCGGTTTTGACACCGACAATAAGCATAAGCAATCAACAAACGAATAGATTCAAGGCGAGAAACGGGAGCAAAGGTTTCACCGTAGTTGATACCCTCGACTTGGGAGTAGCCTTGTGCTACCAAATGAGCCTTGTTGCGAACAATGATCCCATGGGCATCTTGCTTGTTCTTGACATTATGATTCCCCGTTGGCCTTGGCACAAATCTCCACACCTGGTTGTGCTCGAAGTTGTTGAGTTCTTCATGCATGGCATTGAGCCAATCTAGATCCTCAAGCGCTTCATAGACCTTTTGGGGTTCGACACATGAAACAAACGTGTGATGTTCACAATAGTTTGCTAATTGTCTACGAGTGCTTATCCCCTTTCTTAGGCTTCCAAGCACATTCTTCATGAGATGACCTTTGGTTGTGAGCCTGGATGCAATCTTATCGGCACGACGCTCTAATTCTTCCTCAGGTGTGAGAAGAGGAGCGATAACTTAATCATCTTGAGCACTGTCTTGAGCTTGTTCTTAATCTTGAGCTTGCTCTTGATCTTAAACTTGCTCGGAAGGGAGAACTCGACCTTGGGCATCACTTGGTGGCTCACCACCATCTTGAGGTTGCTCTTGCCCTTGATCTTGTTCACTTGGTTGAGGGCCTTCACTTTGTTCTTCGGAAGTGTGTGGGTCTTGGGTTGGTGATGGCTCCACTTGAGTGGAGCATTTTCCTTCTCCTTCGGCCACAAGGGGTTCCTCAATGGGTAGGGTATGACCAACACCCATTCTTCTTATGGCTTGAGGAGGAATTTTATCACCTACATCACAAGTACCACTTTGCTCCACTTGGGAGCCGTTATTCTCGTCAAACTCCACGTTACACGTCTCCTTAATGAGTCTCGTGGACTTGTTGAGGACACTGTAAGCATGAGAGTTTGTAGCATAGCCAAAAAATATGCCCTCATGAGCTCTAGCCTCAAATTTAGACAAGTGAACACCTTTCTTGAGAATGAAACACTTACAACCGAACACCCGGAAGTACTTGAGGTTGGGCTTGATACTGGTGAGTATTTCGTATGGAGTCTTGTTCAAGCCTTTGCGGAGATAGAGCCGACTGGATGCATGACATGCGGTGTTCACGGCTTCGGCCCAAAAGTTGTAAGGAGACTTGAACTACGCCATCATGGTCCTTGCTGCATCCATCAATTTCTTGTTCTTCCTCTCTGCTACACCATTTTGTTGAGGGGTGTATGGTGTGGAATATTGATGCTTGATCCCCTCATCACTAAGAAACTCATCCAAGGTTTAGTTCTTGAACTCGGTGCCGTTGTCACTTCTTATTGTCAAGATCTTTGCATCGTGTTGAAGTTGAGCTTCATTTGCAAAGTCGATGGCAGTTTGTTGAGTTTCACTCTTCCTCTTAAAGAAATATACCCAAGTGTACCTTGAGTAATCATCGACAATCACCAAGCAATACTTTTTACCCCCAAGACTATCAAAGGATGGAGGCCCAAAGAGATCCATGTGAAGGAGCTCTGTCGGTGTCAAAACCGGCGGATCTCGGGTAGGGGGTCCCAAACTGTGCGTCTAGGCGGATGGTAACAGGAGACAAGGGACACGATGTTTTTACCCAGGTTCGGGCCCTCTCGGTGGAGGTAAAACCCTACTCCTGCTTGATTAATATTGATGGTATGGGTATTACAAGAGTTGATCTACCACGAGATCAGAGAGGTTAAACCCTAGAAGCTAGCCTATGGTATGATTGTTGTTCTTCCTACGGACTAAAACTCTCCGGTTTATATAGACACCGGAGAGGGCTAGGGTTACACAGAGTCGGTTACAATGGGAGGAGATCTTCATATCGTATCGCCAAGCTTGCCTTTCACGCCAAGGAAAGTCCCATCCGGACACGGGACGAGGTCTTCAATCTTGTATCTTCATAGTCTAGGAGTCCGGCCAAAGGTCATAGTCCGGCCATCCGGACACCCCCTAATCCAGGACTCCCTCAGTAGCCCCTAAACCAGGCTTCAATGATGACAAGTCCAGCGCGCAAGTTGTCTTCGGCATTGCAAGGCGGGTTCCTCCTCCGAATACTTCATAGAAGATGTTGAACACAAGGATAGTGTCCGGCTCTGCAAAAATAAGTTCCACATACCGTCGTAGAGAGAATAATTTCTACACAAATCTAATCTGTTGACGTATTCTGCAGCGTGACATCACGCCACGGCCAAGCCTCTATTCGAATCGTTTTACTTTTCCACCTCCGCATGTTTAGCGAGGCGGTTTCCTTGGCATGTCTCGTCAAAGCAGAGATCGTGTCCCCTTATTTCGGGATTCTCATCAATACGGGCGTGGGTAACCCAACCGTGCCTTTTGGTATGACTCTCTAATTGAAAGCGAGCCCCAAACGGTTACGGGGAGGGCTCTTGGTATTCAACTCCTTTATAAAGAGACCAAGGCTCGACTCCCTTTTCTTTCAATCTAATTGAATCCGCCCCTCGCCTCGAGTTCCAACACTCAAGGCCTCTAGTTTTAGGCGCTTCGGACCTTCAACGATGTCCGGCTCCGACCTTCAAGGTCGGTGGGTGCCATCCTCCGTCACAGAAGAAGACGTGCGAAAGCTGAGAGGTGCCAGGTATCTAACCGGCGAAATCTCGCATAGGGTGCCTGTTCAAGGGCAGGCCATCCCCTCTCCCTAGCCCAGTGAAAGCGTGGTGTTCACATCTCACTTCATTCGGGGGCTAGGCTTCCCGATTGATCCCTTCATGAGGGGGCTGATGTTCTATTACGGGCTGGAATTCCACGATTTAGCTCCGGAGTCCATCCTCCAAATTTCGTCATTCATTGTTGTGTGTGAGGCCTTCCTCCATGTCACCCCTCACTTCGGATTGTGGCTTAGAACCTTCAAGGTGGAGCCGAAGATGATCGAAGGGCAGCACGCTGAGTGCGGAGGAGCTATCATAAGCAAGATAGCCGGCGCTCCATGGCCCGAGGGCACTTTTCAAGAAGAGTTCGGACTATGGCAACGGCACTGGTTTTACATCACAGCCCCTAGGGGCACCACGTGGGTGGCGCCACCCGCTTTTCGCTCGGGTCCCCCACCACAGCGAGCATCATGGGTCAATGAAGGGCTTATCTGGGGGCCGTCCAAAGACGTGCCCCTACTACAGGACTGCATTCGAGATCTCCTAGAAAGAGATATTAGCTTGACCGCAATGGCATAAGTTATGCTGATTCGCCGCACGCTGCCCTGCAAACGTCGCCCTCTCCGCCTGTGGGAATTTAATCCGGAGGGACCGCGAGTCCTCCAACATTTTATGGGCGCGACGCTCATGGAGATGTACAAATTGTTCTTCGGACCACAAGCAAGGTGTCCGGACTTATCCGAGGACACAGGTCTGAGCTGCAATCGCCAGGATGCTAAGGTAAGTAGCCCTATATTTGGACACACCATCCGCATTTTCATCATAAAGTGGCCCTTTAACAGAGCTATCCATTGAACAGGAGTGGATAGCGAAGGCAAAGCTTATCAGGTGTCCAGCCCCCCTGCCAGAGACCGCGCCGGATCCCGTGTTAACCAGGATGCTGCAGATTATGCTTTCGGCAGAGGGCGAAGAGGGGAACCAAGGAGCTACCGCCTCCACAAAGGAGACTGTTAGGAAGGGAGGAATCGATAATTCCCCCGACTTGGGAAAGAAAAGTAGTGCCTCTGAAGACCCAGAGGGGATGACCTCGAAACGGGGGAAGAAATCTTTGTCAGAGGATCCGGTGCTGGAGACTGCCCCGGCCGCATTGCGCCCTCAAAGGGATCAGCTTTCCTCCAAGCCGTAAGTGAAGAGAGGGGTTCAAAAATTAGTGGCATCCCTGTTTTATTTCTGAGGAAGATAACCGAAATATTACCTTGCAGTTCGGATCTCAACCCTTCTCAGAAGAGCTCGTCTTCGGGGGATCTTCGTCCGGAGATGATGGAGAGCGAAACGCCTCCCCTAGATGCACCGACTTACGAGGCAGGTGACCCCGAGGTGTCGTCCCGGCGGGTTTCCCCAAGTCCGGATCCTGAAGAAGGTCGTTGGGCTAGTCCGGTGCCCTCTGGTGCGCGGTCGGAGAGGCTGAGGGATCTGCTCGGGCGAGCATCCATCTTAGAAGAACACCGTATGTTGATGAACACGATGATAGGAAGGATTGCATCCGCGGAAAGCGGATTGTACGAGGCCGCCAGGAGTTTACTGACAGGCTTTGAGGTACGTAAAAAGGTGTACCTTTTGGTAGAGCCGCATAAAATGCGCCCTGTATAAATAGTAGCCCCTGAGACTCTGTGTGTCGTCAAGAGTGATGGCGCACAGAGGATCAAAACCCCAGGTATAAAATGTTACCTTTTTATGAAGGTGGCGAGGCATTCGGTGGCTAGCCGGACTGATGAATCTGCCGAGCTAAAGCGGCAACTGGACGTGGCAGATGCCGACATCGCGCTTGTAAATAAGCGGCTAGACGAGGCACAAGGTATGCTCCACAGATATCTGATAAGAGGAGTTCGATGCTCGTGCCTTACAATATAGTGCTGCTGCCATGGAGAACCTTCGGGCGGAACTTGCCCGAGCCAAGGAGCAAGCAAGAAAAAGTGATGCGGCTGCCATTAAGGCGGCTGAAGAGCTGAAAGCCGAACAGGCTGCTCACTGCCAGAGTAAGAAGGTAATAACCGAGATGGCTATAAAATTGAAGGATGTTGCCGCCCGCTGTAAGTTTCTTGAACAAGAAGAAAGGGCGGCTCAGAAGGATCTTAAGAAGATCACTGCCGAGGCCAAGGAAACTCACTCTGCAATGAGAGCTATGAAGGAGGAGCTGCGTCAGGCCGGAGATATCATGGTTGGAAAGCCCTATATGCTGCGGATGAAGTTCGGGGATCCTAGGTATGCTCCATTAGACCGGCAGTGGAGTGCGGAAAATACTTATCTGGATTTGGCAGCGAGTGCGGCGGACGCAACCGAACACTTCCGAGGTCGAGGTGACCATAAATTGGAAGAACTGTTTTGGTCGCAATTCCACAATCCAGAACGCCCACTTTCGGTACCCGACCGTTTGGCCGCCTTTGCGGAGCTGAAAAGGTTATCCGGACTCGCCATGAAGTATGTTGCGAGTCGTTTGTGGCCGGGGGAGCCAGAGCCGAAAAGTTATTTTGGATTGGTGCAGTAGTTCCTTGGTTTTGTGCCGCATGTTGATGCAATGAAGAGGTCAGCGTTTATAGAGGGTGCACAAATGGCTCTTGCCCGTGTCAAGACATATTGGGCGGATATGAAGGCCAGTGTTGTCGCATCCCAGGATTCGGACGAAGGCCGGGTACCTGCCAGGCACTACTTTGAGGAATTTCTTCCGGGCGCTCATTTAATAGAAGCGCAGTGCTCGAAGGATGTTGTGTTCGAATAGCAGGTGCTATTGTAAAAGAAATATTTTGATAGAATATAAAAGCTTTTTATACTTGTGCTTGCAAGAATTATAATACCTCCTGTGCGGCCGTTAATGTATATGTGTATATAACCTGAAAGATGGCAGTCGTTGGCTTCAGCCCCCACGCATATAATGCGGGGGTGTTCGCAAAAAATGCGCCTTTTCACACTTAATCCAACGTCTTGGTCCTACAAAGGAGGTGATAGCGCGGCGAACGAGGTAACCGGACTATAATGCTTTATCACTTTCACTTAGCCATAGGAGTATGACATTGGGGCTACTCAATAGCCCCTAAAGGCACCGCGCTCTCCAGAATTCGGGGCGCGTGTGTGCCTGACCGGGAAGCGGTCCTTCGTTAATGCGGAGGAATCCTAGAGATTCCGAGAGTCATCGAGTGGTTGACCAGTCTCTCGCTATATCATGACAGTCAGTTTTTGGCTTTCTCTACTGAGGTGCTCGCCTGGCCAAACCGGGGCACAATCGCAGTAGTTCTCCTGGTGCCGCGTTAGCCGATATAACGGAACGTAAGGCAGCAAAACACAGGAGCCGGGTAAACCCAACATTTGACCAAAGACATGATTCGGAGCTGATGCATATAAGGCCAAACTCGCGATGCCGAACACTCTCTAAGGTATTCGGTCTTTATGAATACGGGCCGAAACAGAGCCCTTGGTAAAAAAGCCCCTGGTGTCCAGGTACGCGCAAAATTTTGGCATGGCCACATGCCAAAACGCCAGCCTCCTCCTTGGTTATGGCGAAAATCGGGGGATGTTGTCAACAAGAGACAGTAAAAAAGGTTTACGCAGGGTCTTAATCTGAAAAGAATCCTTGGAATGGGTCCCTACTGCACGTCTGCGCCTATGTCTCCGTTGTGCCGTATCCTGGACGGGCGTAGCATGGTGTTCGTCTGCGAAAAAGAGGAACTTTAGTAAAAAAAAATAAGCGTGCGAGAAATCTATATTCAAATAAACAAAATATAGTTGGAGCGAGAAGTGAGCCGTATTGTCTCCTGGCGTGAACACGCGGAGCCCCTTGTACATGGTTTATGCGGCTATTAAGCCCATGTATGTTGACGCCGGACTCGTCTAGCCGTATCCGGGATAGTAGGGCTGGATTGGTGTGCGGCTGTCCAGGGGGCCGCACCATTACCCGTACTTTGGGGGTCAATTGACATTCCCCAGAAATGAGATGATGCCTCGTGGGCCGGGCATTTTAAGTGTAAGTGATGCATAATGTGGTATTGCGTTAAAGCGGGCGAAAGCTTCATGTCCCACTAGCGCTTGATAGCGACTTACAAATGGGGCGATGTGGAAGGTTAGCTTTTCGCTTCGGAAGTTATCGGGTGAGCTGAATGTGACTTCTAACGAAAGGGAACCCATACTCTGGGTACCTGGACCTGGCGTGACTCCTTGAAAGGAAGTGTTTCCATGGCGGATTATAGCTGGGTTTACCCCTAGTTTGCGGATTGTGTCCTGATATAACAGGTTTAAGTCACTGCCCTCGTCCATAAGGACTCGTATAAATTGTAGTCTGTCAATAACCGGATTCAAGACCAAGGCAGTCCAGCCTGTGTTCTGGGCCCCTCTGGAGTAATCCTGATAATCAAAGGTGATTGGTTGTAACAACCAGTGGCGGTGCTCCTTTAGGGCTGGTCGTATGGCGCGTGTTCTGTTCTTCCCTTTTGTCATGTGAAGTGAATTTACTGTTTTGAATTCTTGTGGGAACTTCTTTTGCTCTCCGGTGTTCTGCTTGTCGGGTGCATCGTCATCCTCGCTTGGTGTGTCGATCCCCTTGTGTTCGGCGTTGAGTTTGCCGGACTGCTTGAAGATCCAACAATCTCTGTGGGTATGGTTTGCAGGTCTCCCGGGAGTACTATGGATTTGACATATTTTGTCCAGGATTTTGTTGAGGTTAGACAGCTCGTCCCTGTCATCTTTGGGTGGCGGCTTTTTCTGATTTTGCCAAGAGCTTTTGAATCCAGCGTTTACTGCCGTGCTCATCGGGTTATTATCCTTGACTCAGCGCTGTTCTTTGTTACGGCGCGATTTCCCGTTTCCGTCTCTGAGTTCGGATGTGCTCGGGTCGCTGGTGCTACTTCTTGCCAACCAGCTGTCCTCTCCTGCGCAAAAGCGGGTCATGAGGCTTGTTAATGCGGCCATTGTTCTTGGCTTTTCTTGGCCGAGGTGTCTGGCGAGCCATTCGTCTCGAATGCTATGTTTGAAAGCTGCTAGGGCCTCGGCGTCTGGACAGTCGACGATCTGATTCTTTTTAGTAAGGAATCTATTCCAGAGTTTCCGGGCTGACTCTCCAGGCTGCTGAGTTATATGACTTAGATCATCTGCATCTGGAGGTCGGACGTAGGTCCCTTGAAAATTTGCCCGGAAAGCATCCTCGAGCGCTTCCCAACTTCCCATGGTGTTTTCGGGAAGGCTTTTAAGCCAATGCCGGGCTGGCCCTTTGAGCTTAAGGGGTAAGTATTTTATGGCGTGGAGGTCATCTCCTCTGGCCATGTGTATGTGGAGGATATAATCCTCGATCCAGACTCCAGGGTATGTTATTCCGTCGTATGCTTCTATGTTCACGGGCTTGAATCCCGCTTGGAATTCATGGTCCAGCACCTCATCGGTAAAACATAGGGGATGTGCGGCGCCCCTGTATGTAGGTGTGCCGCGATGTTCGGATATGTTTTGCATTGCATTGCTCACTGGAGCTTGCTTTCTTGGCCCATAGATGGATCTGGTTGGGCCAGTTTTTTGATGCGAATCCTTGGGCGGATCGCGCGCCGCATTGAGTGCGGCGCCCTTTGTCGCTTGATATCGATCGTGGGGTCGTCTATCTGACCTTGTTGCTTCCTTATTTTTTGACTATGGGGGCTCTATGGCCTCTTCGTCAAATTCCGGTAGTAGTTTCCGCTTCGGATAGCTCTTTGTGTGACGACTGTTGCCGTACTTGTGTGCGGTATTGAGTACTTTGCCCCATCTGATCCTGAGTGCATCTTCCGCTGTTTTGAGCCTCCGCTTCTGCTTTTTCAGGCTACGTGCAGTGGCAACGAGCCTTTGGTGGAGGTTCTAATGTTCCAGCAATTTTTCCGGCGTGAGGTCGTCCGGACTGTTATCTTTCCTGGGGATGGTTTGTTCGGATTGTCTGCCCTGTTTGGACGGTTGCTCGATGGCATGTTCGTCTTCCGTTGATTCGCCCTGCTCTATGGTTGGGTCTTTGTCAAGGTGGGGCTTGGCGTGGCGCTTACGCCACCGCTTTGATTGTTTTTTGAGGGAGCGATCCCTGGTTGCGCCCTTTTGATCCTCGTTGTCATTCTGTTTAGGTGTGTCCACCATGTATACATCGTATGACGAGGTGGCTTTCCAATGCCCTATAGGTGCTGGTTCTTGGTCGTCTCCTTCATCGGCGTCCATACCGTTGATGTCTTCGGAGTCGAAGTCGAGCGTGTCGGTTAAATCGTCGACAGTGGCTACAAAGTGGGTGGTGGGTGGGTTTCGAATTTCTTCATCGTCCGCATCCCAGCCCAGCTGACCATAGTCCGGCCAGGGCTCTCCTGACAAAGAGAGAGACTTTAGGGAGTTTAGGATTCCGTCGAAGGACGAGTGCTGAAAGACGTCCGCGGCGGTGAACTCCATGATCGGAGCCCAATCGGGTTCGATCAGGAGGGGTGCGGAAGATTAGGAGTCCGGAATGGAGTTCGGCACCTTGGAGTCACGGGCCTTGCAAAGGACTAGGCTGGTATTCGGCTCTATTGGCGTAGAGATTGCGGCTCCTGGGGCAGCGTCCAACCGTCCGTCCCTGGTTAGCACAGTCGGCTCCGAGCTAATGGTCGGAGCGGACACCTGAGCGGCACTCTGGGCGCTGTCCGGCGGCAGAGCTAGATCATGCCCATTGAGACAGTGCGGCACGCTCGGCCGTGGCTCGAATTCGTCGAAGATCAAGTCCCCGCGGATGTCGGCCGTGTAGTTTAAGCTTCCAAACCTGACCTGATGGCCAGGGGCGTAGCTTTCGATCTGCTCCAGATGGCCAAGCGAGTTGGCCCGCAGTGCGAAGCCGCCGAATACGAAGATCTATCCGGGGAGCGAAGTCTCACCCTAGACCGCGTCGTGGTTGATGATCGAAGAAGCCATCGGGCATAAAGCCCACGACACAGAGGAACTCTCAATGAAAGCACCAATGTCGGTGTCAAAACCGGTGGATCTTGGGTAGGGGGTCCCGAACTGTGCGTCTAGGCGGATGGTAACAGGAGACAAGGGACACGATGTTTTTACCCAGGTTCGGGCCCTCTCGGTGGAGGTAAAACCCTACTCCTGCTTGATTAATATTGATGGTATGGGTATTACAAGAGTTGATCTACCACGAGATCAGAGAGGCTAAACCCTAGAAGCTAGCCTATGGTATGATTGTTGTTCGTCCTACGGACTAAAACTCTCCGGTTTATATAGACACCGGAGAGGGCTAGGGTTACACAGAGTCGGTTACAATGGGAGGAGATCTTCATATCATATCGCCAAGCTTGCCTTCCACGCCAAGGAAAGTCCCATCCGGACACGGGACGAGGTCTTCAATCTTGTATCTTCATAGTCCGGGAGTCCGGCCAAAGGTCATAGTCCGGCCTTCTGGACACCCCCTAATCCAGGACTCCTTCAAGCTCCAATGGTCTCTTCGAGTAGATGATAGTCGTGGGAGGGTGAGCCTTCTCATGTAACTTTCCTTTGATACAAGCACTGCAAGCATGATCTTTGGCAAAGCTAACGTTTGTTAGTCCACGTACATGGTCCCCCTTGAGAAGACTTTGCAAAGATCTCATATTGACATGGGCTAAATGGCGATGCCAAAGCCACCCCACATCAGTGTTAGCCATTAGGCATGTTGCGGTCTTAGTGGGTTGCTCCGAAAAGTTAATCACATACCGCTCTTGACATGCCCAACAAAGGCTACTTTAAGAGTCTTGCTCCACAAGAGGGCCACGGTATCAATATCAAAGAATGTGGCAAAACCCATGAGTGCAAGTTGACGAACGGAAAGAAAATTATATGCAAGGGACTCAACAAGCATGACTTTCTCGATCGTGAGATCATGAGAAATGACAACCTTGCCAAGACCCAATTCCTTAGAAGACGAACCACCACCCCACTCGACATTGGTGGGCATAGATGGGATCTTGTGCACGTCCATCACCAAGTCCTTGCTTCCATTCATATGATTTGTGGCTCCACTATCGAGCAACCACGATCCCCCACCGGAAGCAAACACCTACAAGAGATCAATGCTTGGTTTTAGGTACCCATTTTGTAATGGGTCCTTTGATGTTAGTAACAAGGGTCTTAGGAACCCAAATAGACCATTCAATGTACTCATAAGGAGAACCAACAAATTTAGCATAAACATACCCATCACTAGCACGACACAACACATAAGAAGGGTTAAAGTCGCCGGCTTTGTTGGAAGGGGTGGCATTGCCCTTTTTGACATCACCACACTTCAAATTGTTCTTCTTATACTTGGAAGCACCCTCTCCCTCCTTCACAAAATTTTTCTTGAGAGGAGGAGATCATTTGGTATTGTCATTCTTCTTTTTGTTCTTGGACTTGGGTGCGAACCCAACTCCCTCCTTGGCCACAACTTCCTTTTGATTGCGCAAAAGGTCATTGAGATTCTTCTCACCTTGTATGCAAGAGACAAGGCCTTTCTCAAGTTGCTTCTTCAACTTGGCATTTTCCTCCACAAGATGCACATTCTCACACACGGGTTAGTAGCATTTGCATTATCAATTTAGACCATATGAGGAAAAGTGGCTTTCTCCTTGGTTAGCCTCACTTGGAGTTGATCATGAGACTCCTTGAGTCAAGCATGAGCGCTCTTCAAGGCCTTCTGAGCCTTGTCAAGTATATCAAACTCCTCCTTGAGTCTAGCATGGTCAATCCCAAGTTTAGCCTTCTCGGAATCGAGCACATGAGATACAACAAGAGCATGATCAAGATCTTTCTTAAATTTAGCATGGCATCGTTGTGTGACTCCTCAAGAGTCAAAAAATGAACACGCTCTTCCTCAAGCGCATTAGAGAGATCCGATATCTCATCGGCATAGTCATGACTATGACCTTCCATCTTAGAGATGGTTTCTTCATGAGCCTCGATCATGTCATTGGCTTCACCAAGTTGTTCCAAGAGAGCAACGAAGTGCTTCTTCGATTTTCCCTTGAGCTTACTCATAAAAGACTCAAATTCATTTACTTCCTCATTAGACCCCTCACTTTCATCAATGCAATCCGTCAAGGAAGGATTAGTAATTATGGTAGTTTTGATGTTGGGGGTTACCTTGTTGGTGGCTTTGTCCATGAGGCACTCGGTGATGATGTTCTCGTTGGGTGAATCGAAGAGAGACACCCATGGAGTTGTGGCAATGGCAACAGAGGCCATGGCCATGGCTTCACCATCTTCATCATCATCATCTTCTTCATTGTACTCTTCTTGTGCCACCAACCCTTTGGTCGGAGTCTTCTTGGTGAAGTTGTTCTTGTTTGGGAAGGACTTGGCTTTGTCTTAGCTTGCCACCATTGTCTTCCCGCTTCTCGTAAGGGCACTCCACAACAAAATGGCTCACATTGCCACAATTGTAACATGTTCTCACACGTTGCTTGCCCTTGAGCCACTCGAGTTGTTCTTGTTAAAATTGGGCCTTGAGTTCTTCTTGCTCCAAATTTGCCTTGACGTGAGAGCCATGTGCTTGTGATAATCATATTTTGTGTCTTTGGGGTTGCTCTCCTCATATTCTTCTTCACCCTCCTCTTCCACACTAGCCTTGTCCTTCAAGGCAAGGTTGGGCTTCTTTGCTCTTTGAGAACACAACACCGCATTGTCGATGGTCTTGTCCAAGATCCTCATCGCCACAAACTCATCCAACACTTCTCCTGAGGTCAAGGTGTGGAAGTCCGGCCTTTGACGGATGACGGATGACATGGCCATGTGGTAAGGCATCATGGCCTTGAGGAATTTGTGCTTGATCCAATTATTGTCCGTATCCTTGCTCCCATGATCTCGGAGAGAGACCGCAAGAGTGGTTAATATTTGGTAAAGCTCACGAGGTTCTTCATATTCATTCATTGCAAACTCATCGACTTCATCTTGCACCACTTCATAGTTGGAGGGTTGAATGCTTGCTCTTCCCTTGTAAAGAGAAACAACATGGTGCCATGCTTCCTTGGCCACGGTGAACGGTCAGAGATGTGCAATGTCTTTGGATGGAATTGCGTCTTGGATGATGAAGAGGGCATTCTCATTGAATTGATGATCCACGGCTTCTCTCGGGGTAAAGTTGCTTGGGTCATGCGGATAAAAACCTTGCTCAATGATTCTCCAAAGATTAGTATTAACATGGTTTAAATGACGTTTAAAGCGATAGACCCAAGAGTCAAAATCCTCATTTTCACAATCTCAGGAGGAGAACCCGCATGATTTAAATGACTAGAGGGAACCGGTCCTCTGTAAGTAAGAGGAGGTTCAACATGGGCAAATATGCTGCTACCATTTCTACCACTAGATAAAGGAACTTTATCACTAGATGCTTCCCCGTATCGGAGTTGGCATCCGCCACCTTGTTAGTGGGAGCGGCCACTTCCAAAGGTGCAGTGGATAATTTAAGACCATCAAGGAACTCTTTGAACATGCCTTTGACCTCGGTCATCATGGAGGTTTTCAGTGTGTCCAAAGCCACATTGAATTCCTCATGTGAGACCGGGGATCCCCCATCGGCCATAGACGAAGAAGGATTCACACCGGGGTGCTCCTCACCGTCTATGGTGTCAACCATACTCTTAGGATGTTAAAGCCCTTAATTAAGAGACGAGGCTCTGCTACCAATTGAAAGGATCGATATAGTTGACTAGAGGGGAGGGTGAATAAGTAACTAATTTTTTTAACTTTTCTTTACCAAATTAAACTTTGCATCAAAGAAGGTTGTCTAGATATGCAACTAGGTGAGCAACCTATATGATGCAACAACAATAAGCACACAAGCAAGCAAAGGATATAACACAATATAGCTTGCACAAGTAAAGGTGAGAGATAACCAAAAGCGGAACCGATGGAGACAAGGATGTGTTATCGAAGTTCCTTCCTTTTGAGGGGAAGTATGTCTCCGTTGGAGAGGTGTGGAGGCACAATGCTCCCCAAGAAGCCACTAGGGCTACCATATTCTCCTCACACCCTCACACAATGCGAGATGTCATGATTCCACTAATGGTGCCCTTGGAGGCGGCGACCGAACCTTTACAAACAAGGTTGGGGCAATCTCCACAACTGAATTGGAGGCTCCCAACGAGACCACGAAGCTTCACAACAATGGACTATGGCTCCATGGTGACCTCAACCGTCTAGGGTGCTCAAACACCCAAGAGTAACAAGATCTGCAAGGGATTAGTGGGGGGAATCAAATTTCTCTTGGTGGAAGTGTAGATCGACGCCTTCTCAGCCAATCCCTAGAAAATCAACAAGTTCGATTGGCTAGGGAGAGAGATCGGGCAAAAATGGATCTTGGAGCAACAATGGAGCTTGGGGGAAGAGGTGAGTCAACTTTGGAGAAGAATACCTCCTTTTATAAAGGGGGGAAACAATCCCACCGTTATCCCCCCCAATCAGCCCCACAAGGGGCGGTACTACCGCTGAGGGCAGTGGTACTACTGTTGGGATCAGCGGTACTACTGCTCCCCCTCGCGGTATTGCTGCACAGACTGGGAAGGCAGGGGCGAGGCAGGATCTAGACCTAGGGCGTACTAGCCGCGGTGGTAGGGGCGGTACTACCACTTGCAAGTGGTACTACCGCTTCTACTGCCGCTGCCAGTGTCGCACAACCCGACACGAGAGGCGACACTCTCGAGTCGAGGCGGTAGGAGACCAGTACCGTAGCGGTACTACGGCTGAGAGCCCCCAGGTGGTACTACCGCTGTGAAGCGATACTGCCGCCTGTGGCTCTAAAGTGGTACTACCGCTGGGGTCCGCGGTACTACCGCTGGGACCCAAAAAGCTCAGGAAGCAAGGAGGAAACTCCATCGAAGCGGGAAGGCTCCGAGGGTGGAAAGAGGATGTGTACGTGTTGACTCCACCCTAGCCTTACCAATGCAGACCCCCTCTTGATAGTACGGTGACTCCTACGAAACAAGTCCACCAAAACTGAAAAAGAAAGAGCTACATTGTCTTCGCTTAAGACTCCGAGGGGAAGGAATCGTCTCGTGCCAAAGGATGAATCTCTGAAATACTCAATGCACATGATTAGTCCGCAAAAGCGTTGTCATCAATCACCAAAACTACATAGAGAAAGATATGCCTTAACAGCTGGTGTTCGACAAATCAAACCTTGATCGATCGTTGATCTATGCCTATTCAACTTACTTCTCTTGTTTCACAGCCTCTGCTTCGGATCCCCGATTTGGAAATCATAATAATTTTGCATTTGAGCTTTGAATTAGTCAGTTGTTTTGATAGTCCGATCTCCTGGTATTCTTTCTTCTTCTGGTAGGGTACCGATGCTCACATCGAATCCCTTGTTAACCGCCAGATCCATTATTGGATTATTATCCGACAAAGTCTTTCATATTTGACCATCTTGTGAGTTCTTTCCCTGATACATAATGCCTTTGGTAAATTGTATTCTCTCCTTTCTTCAAACATGCTCTGCTTTCGAGCTTGTGTTATTTACTCCTGAAGATTACGATATATGTTCCAAAGACACCTTGATGGGTGGAACCTATGCCTTCCCTAATCTATATTAACCCGAAAACTTCTACGGGTCATACTATACTAGTGATATGCTAGATAAAATCTCAACATTATGGCTTCGTCGAAAATGAGAAGTTAATGAAAGGTTGTGCATTAGAGAAGTGGGAGTTGACCTTGAAACTTTGTGTTCATGCCCATGGACCCGATGTGGAACTTATCATGGAAGCTTCTTGTTATAATAATAATTCCCTTGTGATAAGTTCATTTTGTATATATGATTGGTCCTTTGCAACCATGGTTTCGACCATGATTGTTCTCCTTTGATTCCATTTCTCGGACAAGTTAAAGTACTTGTCTTCTTCAGATCATTTCACCTGTCCAACCTCTACTTTAATCTACCTTCGAGTATGTGACGCCCGGATAATTAAGCTACAGTAACCTCCTACTAATGATGCCAGGTCATCACTCTTACTGTTGCTAATCCTCACTCGATCCAAGTCACTGTTCAATTTCAAATTCAAATTTGTCAAACTTCAAAATAAAAATGTTCAAGGTGTGTAAAATAATCCCTGGATATTTTTCATGTTGGAACCAACCTCTTCTGAATTCCCAAAATGCCGATGGGATTAATTTTTGGTCAAAGCGGCAATTAAATTGGCCTTTTCAATTTCTAAAAATGGTTAGACAACTTCTTTTGACCCCATACTTTTTGTTCCATCTCAATATATTGTGTTAGATTTATGTGCCATGTTTTGTTCATAACAAAGCTCATTTGGTACAAAAAGAAAATGCAAAAGGAAAAGAGAAAAATAGTAAAAGAAAAGGCAAAAAGGGAAAAAGAGAAAGGCCCCCCACCCCCTGGGCCTAATCCACCCCAGTCGGCCCATCCAGCCCACTCCCTGCACCGGACACCTTCCTCTCCCTGTTCCTCTGTCCTGGGTCGCTACAGGCTCCACTCCCCGCCGGACCCGCCTCGCCGGTGATGCCCCGACAAGGATAAGGACGCCACGGCCCCCTCTCGGCCTCGTCAGCCCCACACCCCCCTCTGAGCAGATATTTTCCTCTCCCCCCTCTCGCTCGCTTGCTTTCCCCCTCATCTCCCGAACGCTGCTGTCGTTGTCCGCCATCGATCCCGCGGCCACCGGCCGCCCACGCCAAGCTGGCATGTCCACGAGCTCCGCCGCGTTCGTCCTCATCGCCTGGGGCTAGCCGTAGCTGCGGGGGGAGACCGCAGGCCCCGGATCGAACCGGCGTCCGCCTCGGATCACCGGAGCTCCACCGCTCCGTTTGTCGCCTCCCCTGCGCTACAAAGCCGTTGAGGGCTTCTCTTAGCCGCACGGTGAGGTCCACGCCGTCTTCCCCTCTTCTCTGCCCCTCTCTGCATGCGTAGTTGTTGTCCCCCTTGCAACCGAGCTCGCTGTCTCCCGCGCTCGTCTCAGACATGGCCACGGTGACCTTTTGGTACCATGCACGCCACTGATGTGATCACCGCGTCTCATAGACCGCCCAAGCCCTTTTCGTATGCATGTTTGCGTGCTGCAGTGATGTCCCCGTCGAAGCACGATCGCCACCGGCGCCTACCATCGCTGCAACGGTCGACTCCGGCCACCTCAGTCGCTCCCACCGCCACCAAACGCCGTAGCATCTAACGATCGTTCGAACGGACCTTGCCGCACCCCTTCCCGTGCCTCGTAGCGCGATCCCGACGAGGTCCCAAATGCCACCACCGCCTCCACACTTCGTCGGCGCCTCGACCGACCATCCCCCTACCCCTGCAACTGCCACCTTGGACGTGCGACGTCGTCGGCCTTCGAACGCTACCTCGCGCGCAACGAACGGACCACCGTGGCGCCGTTCCGGCAAACTCCGGCGAGGAGCCGCTGTGAAAAGGCTCGCCGGAGCCCTCTCTGGCGCTCGGCCGCCGCGAATGGCCTCGCTGGCGTAACTTTGACGCCGGTGCTGACCTGGCTGATCCGAGGCCACCCCCAGTGTCGCTGACCAGTGGGCCCTGGGGGCCCCGTTGAACGGGTTGACCCAGTCAACTTGCTGACTGGGCAGCCGAGAGCCATTGACAAGCGGGCCCCTTTCCTTTAATCAACCTTTTAATAATTAAAACTTATTTAGTTAAACTAATTAGCCACTGACAGGTGGGGCCTACTAGCTAATTAACTTAGGTTAGTTAAGTTAACCAATGTTAATTAGTCCAGTCACTGACCAGTGGGACCCACTTGTCAACTTTGACTAATCAGCGAGTCTGTTGACTTGCTGACGTCATATTTCCTTTTCTGTTATTTCTGTTAATTTAAATAATTTCAGAAACTTTTAAAATTTTAGAAATTCATAGAAAATAAACCGTAGCTCGGATGAGAATGTTTCTACATGAAAGTTACTCAGAAAAACGTGACGAATCCGAATACGCGGTCTGTTTACCTGTTAGATGCCTCTAACTAGCTGAACATGGAACCTTCCCCCTCCGGTTATCTGTCTGACACAGGTCCGGAACCGGGAAAACATTCCCGGTTGAATTTCCCCTTCACCTCTATCGCGTAGCCATACGTTAGGTCACACCCAGCACATCATATTGCCATGTTATGCTTTGTGATGCTATGTTTGCTTTATATCTATTGTTTCTTCCCCCTCTTCTCTCCGGTAGACCCCGAGACCGATGTTGTCCCTGTGATTGACTACGTCGACGACGACCCTCCTTCTTGTCTGAGCAACCAGGCAAGCCCCCCCTTTGATCATCCCGATATCGCCCATTTCGTTCTCTCATGCTTGCATTAGATTTTGCTACTGTATTTGATTGCTCCTATTCTGATGCATAGCCTACTTTTGTACCTGATGTTGTACCTTACCTGCTTATCCTAAACTGCTTAGTATAGGTTGGCTAGTGATCCATCAGTGACCCCCACCTTGTCCTTGTCGCCCCTGCTTCATCATCGATGACTCGATCAACGTGATCGATGACCAGAGCCCGACACCTCACATCACATCACGCCCCTTTTTGTTGCTCGACTCTGCAGAGTTACCATCGAGTGTCAAGGGTGGAACCTCATACATCACTCCTGATGAGATCTCTGTAGTGTAGCTATTCGGTCGTGGTCAACGAGGGTGGTTCCTCCTTCACCATTCCTGATATGGCTCTGTTGTGCAACACCTCAAGTGTGAACCTCGAGGGTGGTTCCTCTTACGTTCACCTTGATGATTACATCGAGTGGAATCCTCCGAGGGTGATTCCTTGGGTTTTCCCCTTGATGTTTGGACACACGGTTACTTTGACTTTACTTGAGACCTTGGTGAAAGTCGGGCGGGCCCAGAGAGCACCCGCAAGATAATTACGTGGCACGGTCGGGCATTCTAGGCCCTTGTCATAAGTCACGAGACGGGGCGACGTGGTCACTTTCGATCCCGAGTCTCTGCTTCTCCACAAGCTAATAATACACTATGTTTTGGGTATTTGTTCTGAGTTGGCCTTTGGCCTTTACACACCAACCACCATGTGAGAATAGTTATGGGCCTCGACGTCGCAGTATCAGCCGAAGCTTTGTCAAACGTCCAGTTCAGCATTGCGGCACGACCCGGTCGGCGCCCCAGTGGAGGTGGCCTATATCGCCCTGCACGTAACGACCCGGAGTGCACCGGGCGATGGGCCCAGACTCCAGAGTGCTTAGGATGTAGACCGGCGGGGACCTCTCTACTGAGCCTAGGTAGGGCTACGACGTGTTGATCTTCCAAGGCTGGGCATTGATCCAGAAAAGTGTATCCGGCCAGAGTAATCAAGCATGTTGGAAAACATGGTGCACCCCTGCAGGGAAGATTATCTATTAATAGGCGTGTCCATGGTAACGGACGTTCAGACTTATATCCTGATCTTATACAACTATAAATGGATACTTGAGATATGTGGCTCTGGGATTGCTTTCTCGCAGGGAGTCGAGGAAGGATCTCTCGGCATTAATGTTACAACATGTTTGTTAATTATAAACTGCTATTCTCTACTCTTCTACATGCTGCAAGATGCTTGGAGCTGCTTGAAGATGCTAGTCTTCGATAGGCTAGGCCTTCCCCTCTATTCTGGCATTTTGCAGTTCAGTCCACAGATACAAACCTTCCATTTGATACCAATGCATACTTAGTATAGATTTGATGCTTGTGAGTACTTTGGATGAGTACTCACGGTTGCTTTGCTCCCCCCCTTTCCCCCCTTCTTTCTTCTTTCTAGTTGTTGCA
This sequence comes from Triticum aestivum, assembly GCF_018294505.1. Taxonomy (NCBI): domain Eukaryota; kingdom Viridiplantae; phylum Streptophyta; class Magnoliopsida; order Poales; family Poaceae; genus Triticum; species Triticum aestivum. Next base: position 136,949,466 of record NC_057804.1, on the reverse strand, counting down.
ACCAGATGATGGATCCCAGGAGCCAGATGCCTCCCCCACCGACTACTACTACTACCCTGAGGGTGCCTACTACTATGTGGAGCCCGACGACGACCAGGAGTAGTTAGGAGGTCCCAGGCAGGAGGCCTCCCCTCTTCGATCGTTGATGTTTGTGCTAGCCTTCTTAAGGCAAAACTTGTTTAACTTATGTCTGTACTCAGATATTGTTGCTTCCGCTGACTCTTGTGTATCAAGCTTGTATTCGAGCCCTCGAGGCCCCTGGCTTGTAATATGAAGCTTGTATTATTTCATTTTGTGTCTAGAGTTGTGTTGTGATATCTTTCCGTGAGTCCCTGGTCTTGATCGTACACATTTGCGTGTATGATTAGTGTACGATTGAATCAGGGGCGTCACAGAGTATTACCCTCTGGTATCTCTAGAATATCACGGAACTACGTAATTTCTTATGAGTTCTTCATCAACTATTATTTCTCGTTGATTCAAATTTTCCACGGGTTCTGAGTTGTTAGACACTTGAGAACACCGATAACTGATTCGAGTCTACACTTTCCTTTCCATTGTTTTGTTTAACCTTTCTTGTAACCTAACATATCTGAGCAGTGATAATCCCCTGCTTATGTAAACACTTCGGTGTACAAACTCCGTCAGTAAGACCTTGTTACTATTATTGATGACATTTCGGTAACCACCGATGGACGAGAACTTTGCCTACTGGTCCGCTTAGCCTTGCGAGCAGGAAAATGGTTCTCTTCGTCCCTCGCCCTTGGTACCAACGTTGTTTCCAACATAACTGACAGTCTATGCTCTGGCATGCCTTGCTACTTTGAACCCACATGGTGGGCCCATAACCCACAGTTCCACAGGATCGAAATCTGACTCTCATGTACACCCCTGTTTCTAAAGTTATTCCTCACGTTTGGCTTCGTATGAAAATCACGAGCCACCTTCCGATAGATGATCTATTCTGGTATCAGACGCAATACTTATTCCCATTGCTCTGAACCCCTTTCACCCTCTGTTTCAGGCAACGAACGATTGCCTACCCAGTTGAAGTTTCTTATTGCACCTTCTCACCTTTCTCTTGATGACTTTCTTGAATTTCAACTCGAGAGATACGTCTATGCCATGTTCATTGAGATAACCCCCCCCCCCCCAAGTACCTATCTTGAGTTGAGCTCCGTCCTACCCGAGTCTTTCCCCTTACTACACCCCTTAAATCTTGGGGTGAGATTTCTTGTAGTGGAGAAGAATTGTGACATCCGGATAGTTAAGCTACAGTAATCCTCTGCTAATGATTCCACGTCACCACTTTTACTGCTGACAAACTCACGTTGATTCGAAACCGGTTTAAAATCAAATTTAAATTAAAGTCAAAGTTTAAAGTTTTCAAAATGTCAAAACTAAAATGTTCAAGGTGTGGCAAATAATCCCTGGATATTTGTCATGTTGGAACCAACCTCTTTTGAATTCCCAAAATGCCCCTGGGAATTAATTTTTGGTCCAACAGTGGTTAAAATGGCCTTTGCAAAATAAATAGTTATTTATTTAACTCTAATTGCCTCCAAACTTTATGTGCCACTCCAAAATATTGTGCTTGAATTATGTGCCAAATTTCAAGTTAACTAAATTCATTTGCTTTGGCTAATAAATAGAAAACAGTGGCAGGAATATAAAACAGAAAAGAAATTGTAAAAAATGGGGGAGACAAAGCTACACTGTGCCCTGTAGCCCACTACTATAGTACACAGCCCGGCCCAACTCCCCCTATTTCTCCTTCCTGTGTTCACAGGGGGCTGGGTGGCCATCGTGCGCCCATCCACACTGCGGATTAACCACGTGTCGGCCATCCACCACCTCCCCGGCGACCTACAAGTACCTCTCGACCCCCCACCCTCGGTCGAACCCTAGCCCCAATTTCCCCCTCACCCTCGCTCTCCTCCTCGATCTGGAGAGGCCCCCGTGCGGAACCGTCGATGCTATGGCCTTAACCATCTTCGTGGCCACCGAGCTCCCCGTGACCCCTGCTTGCGCCAGAAGGACCGTCGTCGACCGCTTCGTCTACTAGTGCATCGTGTTGCCGTTTGGAGCCACTACAATGTCGCCATCTTCCTCGTCTTCTTCCTCGGGAAGACGAGATTGCTGCCTTCAATACGTCGTTTCCGGAGCTCCATCGAGCCCGCTAGCCTGCCCTGCTGCTTCACTGTGAGCCTCGTCTCCTCCTCAACCTCCCCTTATTCCATACCGTGCCCCGTAGGCTAGCTCCCGTAGAGCACCGCCGCTGCCGCCGCTTAGCCGTCGTCAGTAATCGCCATTGACGCCGACGCCGATCTCGCCTGCACGCACCCGTAGCGCCCTTGGTTGTCTCGCGTCGCCCGCGTCGCATAGGACCTCCTGTCGACCCATTGGTCGCTTGAGGGAGCCGCCCCGTGCCCGTCACCGCTCGTCGTTGCAGTCGACGCTTCCGGCCACCTCCGTAGCTGCCGCCGCCACCGTTCCACGCAGCTCCGCGCCCACCTACGGCCGCTCCCCTGCAGCCTCCCTCACTCGCGCGGTTCTTCCCGCACCCGTCGCCGGCGCCCGCGCCCACGCTCGTCATGTTCATGCAACCACCCAAGCTCCCGCTACCGCATCCCCGTGGCCGCTGCGCTCAGCCATGCCTCAGCACGTGCTCGCCCGCGCGTGGCCGCGTCGCGCCCCTCCACTTCCCTGCCCCGCACCGCATACTGCCGTCGCCGCTGCTGCCCTACTGCTGCCGGACGCCGCATGCTGCCACCCCGCCCCGCTCCATCGCGGTTGCCTGCCTCCGCCGACCGCGCCCCCGCTAGCCCCGCCTCGCCTGGCCTCGCCCGGTCGCCGGGGCCCGAGCTGCTCCTGGGGCCGTGCGTGGTTTGGCCTCCACGGGCGCCCATGCCCGCCCCGTTAACCCGCCCCACCCCGCTAGCCTTGTGCCACTGCTAGCAGGCCCCAGCGCCCTGGCCCTTAAAAAAGGGGTTTCAAAAAAATATTAATATTAATTGATGAATTAATTAGTTAATTAATTAAAAGGTTAATTAACTTACTTTAACTAGCTAATTAAACTGTAATTAGTTAAATGTGTAAATGACAGGTGGGCCCCATCCCCTGTTGACCAGTCAAACGTTAACTGGTCAACTGGGACCCCGGCCCACCTGTCAGTCATAGTGTACACTTTGTGTACACTGTGCTGAGTGCATCTAGCATTTTAGCAATTACTTTGTGTACACTGTGCCCTCACTTTTGGCCGTGTTGTAATGAGCTCCATCCGGGTTTTCGTTAATTAAGCAGGCCATTTTCTTCTACTTATTTAATGAACTGTCTCTACGGGACCGCACACAATGATGCCAATGAAATTGGAATTCAAGAAAAAGCAGAAGAGCAAAGAAGTACCAGTCTTGGTGTATGATGATCCCATGTGTCTCCGATGCGTCCGTGACCTGAAATTTACCACATCGATTTCGCAACAAAGAAAAAACCATGCTTCCCCTCGGAAAAAAAAACATGCCTGTACCTGAAAACGAGCATGCATGGCAACGTGTATCACGTTTGGATGGGACAATCGGCGTACTGATCATTCACATACCTGGATACCAACCTCTTGGGAGAGTCGTCGTCAGCAGCAAGGCCCAGCTAACCGATCCCAATCGTTTTCCCTGACCTAGCCGCCAGGAGCGGCGACCAGGCAGGCGACCAGCCTACCACCGATCTTCACCGGCGAGATCGTTGGTGCCCTCTCCTTCCATCTGTTGCTCCGGCAGCGGGAGGGAGGGGGAATCCCGTTCCTCCGCTCTGTAGTTAGGTTTTGGTTTTGTATGTCGTGGTGCGTCGTTGGGGTGGTGGGTGCAACGTCCGGACGAATAAATCTGCCTCAGCTCCACTCCCACACCGGCGGTGTCCTTCATGGCGGCGTCTCGGAGTTGATGGCATCGTGTGTTTGCCGATCCTTCAGATCAGCGAAGTTAGGGTTCATGGATGGTGTCGACGAGGCGGTGATGGCGACTCCATCAGTTGTGTCTCTCCTTCTGCTCTGTCCCCGCTACTGTGGCGTTGTCTCCGACGTCACGGTGGAGCAGGGAGGTTTTGTCGTCCGGGAGTACGCGCAGACGGCGGCCTGCGCAGTTGACAGCTGGAAGATGGTGCATCCTATGATGTGTGTGATTGGAGGCTGACAGCTCTGGTTTTCTCCTCCGACGTTGTAGTCGTGCGGGGATGTCAGGTCTGTAGTTCGATGGCGTGTCCGGGGACACGTTGCCCCGGTCTGATTCTTTCAATGGCAATGGTTTTGCTTTTGGCAAACTACTTTGAAGGTCCGTAAAGCTGCAGATCAGCGATGGAGCCGCGTCGATCTCGGGTGAAGAGGTGATTTGTCTTCTCTCTCTTGATGATCGCTTCGATGATGCCGAAGGAGAGGAACAGGCGCTGGTCTTTTTTGTAGGATTATCCTATCCTTTCAGTACTGTAATGTCGGTGATTACGTGTCTTGTAACCGGATCTTTATTTTATGAATGAGAAACGTATTACCTCGGAAAAAAAAGCAAGGCCCAGCTACACCTCGGTGACATTTTGGCATTCACGTACGAAAATAACGCACACCTAAACTGCGGGAGGTAAATTCCAGAATTCGCGTGAATGCAACAAAAGAGATGGATTTGAGCTCCATGCGCCCATTTAGTTATTTAAAAGCTTATAAGCAAAATCAGACTTGGAACAATTCGAAGCAGCCTCATGATTATTATCATCGTTGCAACTTGCATGAGAAACAAACACATTGCAAAACCCTCTCGTTGGATGGGCGATAGGCGCTCTCCCCTCCCCACCATGGAAATAGTGAGTTGAATTGCAACTGAGGACCAACAACATGCGCACCAGGCCCACGCTCCTGTGACTCGTCGCTCCGGCACCCGCAGCCACCCCCATCGCCACAACCTCCGTCCAGTTCCAAGCACAGGCGAGCTCCCTGCCATGACCACTCGTCCCCCCTGGTTTCCCCTACCCGCAGAAGCACCTAGGTGTCTCAGCAACCCCCTCTTCGCCACGACCGGTCGCCGGCCAGGGTGATGGCCAGCTCGGGCTCTTCGTTCGTCGTCGACTCCCAGCTCGAAGCCCCCGTGGCAGGCGCCTGTGCGGGGCTACCTCGCTCGGTCAGCTTTGCCATTAATGTGGAAGTGTTGGATTCAACTCCACCACCCCCCATTCATGGCGCGCACCGGCCCTGTCTTAAGACGGCTTCTGCAGGCGCCTTCAAGACCTGCCGGCGTGCGGCGCGGACGTCCCGTCGCTCGAGCCCCGAGCCTGCCGCTTCCCCCGGAGCGAGCTCTGAAGATGGATGGCACATAGTAAAGCTGGCGTACTGGTGGAGGGCGCTCCCCGGCTACCAACATTCAAGACAGAGGCGGACAGCGTGCTCTTATTCCCCTCCGGAGCGCAAAGATTTCGTCAAACATCACCACCGCATCTGTCATCGCTGCCTGGACAAAGGTCACTGCAAAGCTGCCTGCCGGAACCCTCTCAGATGTCGGGCTTGTCAACGCTGCGGACACCACGCCCGTGACTGCTCTGCCTCGCCACCCTCCACGCCATCCCCACCAAGCGGTCCCTTGCCATCTATAGCCGTCGCGGCATCACCGCGGTCAGCTGCAACTGCGTCGCCGCGTCCGGCTGTTGCTACAGCTATGCCACCACGCGTCGGAGACCTGAGCCTGAGCCCGGAGGAGGGGCATGTCGTCATCACCTCCACGCAGGCCATGGAGGATGTTGCTGCTTCCCTTGCCTCCCTGGGCGCCTTTGTGTGGCTTGGAGGCAGCTGTCCACGCGTCAGTGCCGCAGAGATCAGGGACGCCATCGCCAGCGAGTTCTTCATTGACCGCAACTACATCAAGGTGGTCCCGCACTTTCCGGAAGATTTCTTCGTGCTCTTTACGCACCCGCACCACCGCGACCAAGTCACTGCATCTCTAGGCCGCTTCATCCGCAACGGTCTCGACATCCATGCCGCCAGCTGGAGGCCAGAAGCAAATGCTGACTCAGTGGAGGCGTACTACCACATGCATATCTGCATTGAGAACTTGCCTCTCAATGCCTGGTGCGATGAGGTCGCAGAGTAGGTGCTCGGACCTAATACTTTCCTGCACTACTTCGATGTGGCCACCGTGAAGAGAGAAGATTCATCCTCATTCAATTTGTGGGCGTGGTCTGCAAATCCCTCGGTCATCTCCAAGGTTCTTCGGCTCACGATCACTGGCAAACAAGCAGCGGGCTACAGAAGAGGCCCGAGCGCTGAGATAGGCCGACGGGGCCTCAAGAGGCGCGTCTGGTGCACCTTGAAACGGTGAAAGATTTCACCCCCGACACTAGCGGCGTCATCCCACGTTGCCCCTCCTCACACCCGTTCTCCTAGCGCCATGGTGTGATCGACGGTGAATCAAGAATGCGCGACTGCCTGGAGGTTGCCGGGCGAAGAAGGGAAGACGACCAAGACCGCGACCGTCGTGATGATGACGATGACCGTGGACGTCGGGCCCGCGAGGATCGCTCCTCCTCCTGGCGAGATCGCTTCTTCCGCAGCCGCTCGCGTGCTCTGGAGCGCAGTGAGGACGAGGGCCACCATGGCTCCCGGGATGGCCACTATGAAGACCGGGACGACTGCTGCGAAGACCGGGGAGGCCGCCGCGACGACCGGGGCGGCCGAGATGGACGACACCGGTGCACTGAAGCCGTCGACGCGTGCAAGATTGACTAGAAGATGGTCTGGCGCCTTCCTGACGCGCCCGCCGTCGGGCTGACAACCGCGGCACACGCTCGGTGCGCTCAGGTGGAGCGGCCAGCCCCATCTGCAAGGACACCTGTGGACGCTCACCTCCGGCCAAGCCTACGACCATCTCCTGTGACGTGGTGCAAGTGTCCTCGCCCGGCGACACCTCCTGGTTGAGCTGGATCGCCCCTTGCTTTGGTGCCCAGATGAAGCCGGCCATGGTATGCCCTATTGCGCAGTATCAAGAGGCCTCCCCTCTCACAACAATGCAAGATATCATCAAGCTGCACCCATCGATGCCTCTTGTGCATCTTTGCAGCACTGCTCCACCACCACTGATGCTGACTGCTTCAACCTCCCATGCCTCGCCTGTTGATCTAGAGGCAGAGCCGACAACTCCGATTTTCATTCCGATGTCAAGCCCACCAGTTAGTCCTACTGTGACTGGTTCCGATGAACCTCTCATGCAGTCCCCGTTGTTTGTCACTTGTGCCCCGCCCCTGTTGCCTGCACCGAGCTCTACACCACCGAGGCTGCCCAAGACAAGGAGGAAGACTCTCGCGGGTGCGTCGGGCTTCAACCTCAGCCGACGCAGCCCTCGACTTCAAGAAAAGAAGAGGGCTTTGCCAGTGGCGCAGATGGCAGAGAGGCTTCTCTGTCAACGCATGGGCATCATCAATGAAAGACAAGAAGTTACTGAAGAAGCCATCAGAAAATTTGTTGCCATGTTCAATGGGAAACTTCCGGATATCACAGTGGCAGCCCTTTGAGCCCTCTTCAACCTTGATTGTGACCTTGCGAAGGCCGTCGAGGACGCACTGGTGGAGCATGGAAGCGAGGCTGAGCAAAGTTGCAGCCTGCGAATGGAGAGGTGGTCGGCCAGGCTGCATGACTGGACTGCTCTGGTCATGGAAGATGTAGCTTAGTTCTTCATGTTAGCTAAGGCCAACTGTTGCTTTCTGTCTGTGTGGGTGTATGTCTGTTTCCTGTTGTCGATGAACATAGCTGCCCCTTGTTGCCCTGTCAAGGCGAATGTGTGTGAGTTCTGTAGCTGTTGTAGCTTCTACTGTTACCTGGCGATGCTCTCTTATTGTCACAACTTTTGCTACCTGAAGATGCTCAATGAAGTGTGTCCTAAATGTCCTAGGAAGTTCTTACTTGATGTGTCACTTCTTGTTACTCCACAGCTGATGTATCCCAGGTTTCAATATGCATGATCAAGACATGAGTATTCTGAACTGGAATGTTCATGGCTTAAACTGTCCTAACCGCCACGCAACTATACGAGAGACCGTTGCTGCCATCTTGTGTGTCCACAGGAGACCAAACTCGAGCATGTCGACCCCTTCATGGCTTCCTCTCTCGGAGGTCGGAGGCTCAAAGGCTTTGCACAACGACCTGCTATTAGTACTCGTGGTGGCATCCTGCTTCTGTGGGACGAAGACCTCGTCGAGGTTAAGGACATTAGCACCGGAACTTTCTTCCTCTCTGCTACAATCACCATTATCTGTACCGACACTTCCTTCAAGTTCACAAATGTCTATGGGCCAACTCGCAGCAACCTCAAAGACATTTTCTTCCAAGAGCTGATCATTGAGAAGCCTACTCCTGGTACTAGATGGCTGCTAGCCGGTGACTTTAACCAGATTTACCGCACAAGAGACAAGAACCACAATAACAGTAATCGGAACCGCATGACATGCTTCCGTAACACCCTCAATACCTGTGAGCTGAAAGAAATACACCTACAAAATAGGAAATTCACTTGGAGCAATGAGCAAAGTGATCCAACCTTATGCAAACTCGATTCGTTTTTCTACAACGAAGATTGGGACATCGTCTTTGGCAGTCATCTACTCCATGCCCTCTCTGACCATTGCCCTCTCCTTCTCGCAAACACCCAAGGTCCACCTAACTCAAAGTGTTTCCGCTTTGAGAATTTCTGGACTAAAATGCCCAGTTTCAAGGAGATCGTTCAAGGCGCTTGGGACCAAAGGGTGAACCACTCTAACCCCTATCAGATCATGTTTCACAAGCTCAAGAAAACCACCCAAGCTCTAAGGAAATGGAGCAAGACTATTTTTGCACACTCAAAGGTGCAGCTGCACATGGCTCTGGAGGTCATCCTCCGCCTAGATGTGGCACAAGAGCTCAGGCCTCTCAGTTTGGAGGAGCGTGATATTCGTAAGAGGCTCAAAAGAAGGATTATTGCCCTGGCTATGATGGAGTGTGCCCGAAAAAGATAGAATTCAAGAATCACCAACCTCAAAAAGGGTGATGCCAACACTCATTTCTTTCACCTTCGGGTCAATCACAGAAGAATAAAGAACTTCATTCACCATCTGAAACAAAACAACGACTGGGTAGTTGATCATGATCACAAAAATTCCATCATCCAAAACCATTTTGCCGAGGTCTCCAAGCGTGGACCGCCACGCCACAAAGACATCAACTGGGACAACATTCCGGTGCCCGCAAGCGACCTTTCAGATCTTGGGACGGCATTTACTGAGGAGGAGGTTAGGAAGGCAGTTTTTGACCTCTCCCGTGACAAAGCGCCAGGGCCCAATGGCTTCTCTGGAGCTTTCTTCAAAGAGTGTTGGGAGATCATCAAGGTTGACATTATGATTGTTGTGAACCACTTCTCAAGCTTGCACACATCCAATCTTCATTAGATCAACTCGGCCAACATTGCTCTCATACTAAAGAAAGATGGAGCGGAATGCATCTCGGACTTTCGCCCCATTAGCCTCATTCACGCCATTGCGAAGATCCTAACAAAGGTGTTGCTATGCGCCTAGCTCCCCATATGCATAACCTAGTCTCCAACGCTCAAAGCGCCTTCATAAAGAAGAGAAGCATTCATGATAATTTCATGTATGTCAGAAACTTGGTCAGGAAACTTCACAGAAATCATACACCCACCCTGTTGTTCAAGCTAGACATCAAGAAGGCTTTCAACTCAGTTAGATGGGATTTCCTTATGGACCTCTTGAGGAACCTGGGGTTCCCGTCCAGATTTCGCGATTGGGTTTTGGCACTCCTCTCCACTGCCACCTCGAGGGTTCTTATCAATGGGGTGTTGGGTGATCCGATGAAGCACGGTTGTGGCCTCCGGCAGGGAGATTCACTATCCCCGCTGCTCTTTGTCCTAGCAATTGACCCCCTGCACCACCTCCTCAACAAGGCCACTGCACAAGGACATCTTCAACCCATTTGCGAAAGTGCACCGACCATCAGGACGTCCTTGTACACAGACGATGCTGCCATCTTTGTCAAACCCACCAAGGGTGACGTCCAATTTCTTGCTTCCTCCTTGGCCGCTTTTGGAGAGGTGACAGGCCTGCATACTAACTGTACCAAAAGTTTGGTGGCTCCTATCCGTTGCGACAACATAAATTTGGATGACATTCTCGAGGCCTTCCCGGCGGTGCGCACGGCGTTCCCGATGCGGTACCTTGGCGTTCTGCTATCGATCAAGCGCCTCAAGAGCATTCATTTTCAACACCTTGTGGACAAGGTCGCAGGCAAGCTCCCACCATGGCAGGGAAGACACGTCGCCTCTGCTGGGCGTGAAGTGCTTGTAAAGGTGGTCCTCACGGCCATTGTAATTTATCATCTCACGCCTCTCAACATCCCCGTGGATATCCTTAACGCAATTGACCGACTTCGACGTGCTTACCTTTGGGATGGTACTGACAAAGTCTCGGGAGGGTCATGCAAGATCAATTGGGACCTCGTCTGCAAGCCTAAACAGTTTGGTGGCTTGGGTGTGCTTAATTTGAACAAATTCGCCAAGGCCCTCCGACTACAATGGCTTTGGTTCGAGTGGGTGGACAAAAGCAAGCCTTGGGTTGGCATGGGGTCTCCTTGCACCGAGGACGACTGCAATTTTTTTGTGGCTGCTACAATGATTATAGTGGGAAATGGGCGCATGGCCAGATTCTTGCACTCCCCTTGGCTGAACGGTCTCTGCCCCCGTGACTTAGCACCGAACATTTTTGCCATCTCCCGCAAAAAGAATTCCTCCGTCCAGCAAGCCCTCACCAACAACAGCTGGATCTCTCTCATTGACACCGCCAATGGCCTATCGTTTGCACACGTCCAGCAGTTTGCCGACCTCTAGGAGAAGATATCCATTACCTCTCTGAATGATGACATAGAAGATTCCATCACCTAGAAGTTCACCAAGGATGGGGTGTACTCTGCTTCCTCTGCTTACAAGGCACAGTTTGAGGGACTCACATCGTCCGATCTCGTTCACTCTGTATGGGGAATTTGGGCCACCCCTCGGTGCAAGTTCTTTGCTTGGCTAGTCCTTCAAAACAGGATTTGGACATCGGATCGTCTCATACGTCACGGCTGGCCAAACTATGGCCTATGCCCACTTTGTAAGCAATGCCAGGAGTCGGTGGCCCATCTCCTCTTCCAATGCCGCTTCACCATCCGCATTTGGAACCATATTCTTGCGTGGCTTGGCATGCATCATATTTCTACGGCGATATGGCAGACGAGGACTTCGGTGAAAGACTGGTGGAACGGCAACCTTCAGATTCGCCTTGCCTCCTTGATGATGCTTATCTCATGGGAGATATGGACAGAGCGTAACACTAGGGTCTTTCGAAATACGGTCGTCCCTTCCATGGTCCTAATCTGTAAGATCAAAGAGGAGGTGTCTCTTTGGGCAGTGGCGGGTGCGAAGCACATGAGTGTTGTAATGCCGCGAGAGTAGACCTTTTATTTTGCCGCCTTGCGGCCCTTGTTCGATAACTCCTTTCTTAATCAATGAAATGGCAAATCTTTTGCCTTGTTCCAAAAAAAAAAAAGAAATAGTGAGTTGATTGAGCTGACTATCCAGGAATACAAGGAAATGGGGTTAAATTGTCCGTTTGTCCAAGTTTACACAACAGCCATGTCCCAATTGCATTCATCTCAGAAGCAGATTTCACAAAAATTGTATTCACAAACAAAGAAATGCTGAATTGGCTAATATGTACTCCCTCTGTAAACTTGTATAAGATGTTTTCAGTCAAACGTCTAATAGAAGTTTACAGAGCGAGTAGATTGCTAAAATAATGTTAGTAACTGAAGCCACATGTATAACCATAACATGATAAAGATGCAACAACAGACACTAGCTACAAAGCTGTGACAATGGAGCAAAGGAATGACACGTCCCAGTGACCATGCCATTCTAACACCGTAAACCCCAAAGAAATGCTCAAGGAAGAAAAAATTGACATCTGATTTTCTAGCACAAGATAAATAGCAACTATAAAGAGAAACAACAAGCTGAATCCAATCAATAGCTGCTCATGGATTCACCCAAGGCGGATCTTCTCCCTTTATCACATTTGACAGCTCAAACATCCATTTCACAAGCAAGAACAAAGGAAACAAAATATAGATGGTTTGGAATATCGTGGACAAGGGCTTACGAGGAACGGTGGAAATGACAACTCAATGTCGCCAAGCAAACATGTTTCGCGTTTTTTAATGGAACAACCGGCTACCTGGCCATCGATTGCTTATTAACAGCCAGCCTCTTGGTCGAATCATCATCAAGGCAGATTTCCGTACCAATCATTCACCGATAACTTGGTGGAATCTTGGCATGTATAACGCCTCAGGCACACCACATGAGTATGTCCCCTACTAGCAAAGGATCCGAGGTAGATTCAGGTAAACACGAGCACCAAGATTTGAATCCGTTGGTTTTCAGTTCCCATGCGCCAACCCAGGATCGTTTCTCAGGAGCAATCCGCAACCTTTCAACCTGAAGTGAGGTTTGTTTTTCCCAAGTGAATTCAGAAGGGAGGTTACTGAACACTACTGTCTGCTTACCTGAGTGAGTGTCTGTTCCCAGATGCCATATTTCCAGTTATAATAACTACTTCAAGCATAGATGTTATCATGGATTGACCTCTGGTTTCTCAATCACAGCCTTATCAACCTCTCGCCTCACTTGCCATATAAATGAAACAAACAAAAGTGTGAGACAATGTGTGGTAAATCAACCTTGAATGAATGGACGACACGCCACAATCATAATAACTCAAGTAGGAACACAAAAACCTCACAGTCTGCACACAGCATACCAATGAAACTGGAATCCAGGAAAAAATAAAAGACTGAAACAAAAATAATGCATTGTACTGTAATATTCTGGACAAAGGCCTGAAAACGAGATGTGCTGATTGCGCAAAGCAAACGTGTACCTCATTATCGATGGGACAACCAGCCAGCTGATCACTCAAGAGTCATCTGGATACCGACCTCTTTGGCAGAATCATCTTCATCATCAAGGTCCACCGACACCTCTGCGACATTTTGGCATTTATCATGTACGTATGTCATACGGCCACGGACACATCCACCCGAGTGCGCCTCCATAATGCACACCTTAAAATGCGAGAGATCCGGGATAAATTTGAGAATTCAGGTGAATGCAAACACCAAAGGAGATGGCTTTGAGTTCCCTGCACCGATTTAGTTATCAGAGCATTGTTCCAGGAAAAAATATCTGAACACATTGCAGGAAGAAACTGACCCTGCCATTTGTTGGATCTCTTCCTTAAATATTGTGCTCATTCATCAGAGTCAGAAGATCACTGAATACAAAATCCTTACCTGGAGTGTTCCCAGATACTACCAAGTACCAGTGAAAATAACTACTTGAAGCATGCATCTTGCCGATTGACCTTTGGTATCTCAATCTCAATCTCAGCTCCGTCAGCTTTCACCCTCGAAAACACAAATATGTTACGACAAAGCATGGTGGAATCAACCTTCCATGAGGGAACAAACTCAAGTAGAAACACCAAAACCTGACAGAGTCAATAATGTGAGTCCTGGTCAGCTAATAACCACAGTGACCTACAGCCCAAGCACTAAAGAGCACAAGCAAGCCAAAGTTTGGGCAAGAGTGATACAAATATGCATAAAAACGCCTCAAAAATATAAACTGCATAGAGATTATGTGCTCAATTAACTGCATTGCTGTGATATATAGGAGACCATGAGTTTTTTTTTTCCTTCTTAAAGGAACCACACGATTTTCCTGGCGAAGAAATAGCGAGTTTACGCAGCAGCCATGTCCCAATTGCACTCATCTCAGAAGCAGATTTCACAACAAATTATATTCACAAGCAAAGAAATGCTGAATTGCAGAATATGTAGATTGCTAAAATAATCTTAGTAACTGAAGCCACATGTATAATCAACAGGATGAACACCAGTAACATGATAAAGATGCAACAACAGACATTAGCTACAAAGCTGTGACAATGGACCAAAGGAATGGCACATCCCAGTGACTATACCATTCTAACACTGTAAACCCCGAAGAAACACTCAAGGAAGAAAAATAAATGACATCTGATTTTCTGGCACAAGATAAACAGCGACTATAAAGAGAAATAACAAGCTGAATCCCTATCGATAGCTGCTCATGGATTCACCCGAGGCGGATCTCCTCCCTTTATCAGAGTTTATTTAAGCCACAGCAGGCATGTCCTTGAGCCAACCGTCGAGTGGCTTGCCAATGGAGTAGACAATGAAGCCAATCTCCCTCAGCTTCTCAGAGTCAACAACGTTGCGGCCATCAAAAACAAAGGCGGGCTTCTGCATGCTGTTGTAGATCTTTTTGTAGTCCAGAGTCTTGAACTCATCCCACTCAGTCATGATGCAGATGCCATGGGCATCCTTGGTCGCCTCATATGCATCCCAGGTAACCGAGACTTGCTTTGTAGTGGTGGGGCTCATTGGCTGGAGATGAACAGGGTGGTCCCAGTCAAATTTGTTCATCGCAAGGTCACGCTGGATTTGGTCTTCAGTCACCTGAGGATCATAAATGCTGATCTTAGCCTTGTCACCAAGCAGACCCTTGCAGACATCAATAGCTGGAGTCTCCCTAGTGTCACCAGTATCCTTCTTGAATGCAAAACCAAGCACCGCAATCTTCTTGTTCGCAACCGTGTTGAACATAGAGGAAACAACACGGTTCACGAACCGGCTCTTCTGGTAGTCATTGATCTTGATCACCTGCTTCCAGTAGTTGGCGACCTCTGGGAGGCCATTGCACTCACAGATGTAAACCAGGTTGAGGATATCCTTCTGGAAGCAAGAGCCTCCAAATCCAACACTGGCATTCAAAAACTTTGGGCCAATCCTAGAGTCCTTGCCCACGGCATAGGACACCTCAGAAACATTTGCACCAGTGGCCTCGCAGAGGGCTGACATGGCATTCACAGAGGAGATCCTCTGGGCCAAGAACGCATTGGCTGCAAGCTTCGACAGCTCCGCAGACCATAAGTTGGTTGTCAGAATCTGATCCTCAGGAACCCAATGCGCATACACAGCCTTCAGCGTCTGAACAGCCTTCTGACCTTCAGGGGTCTCACGTCCTCCAATAAGAACACGGTCAGGGTTAAATAGGTCTTGGATAGCAGTACCCTCAGCAAGGAACTCCGGGTTGGAGAGGATCTGGAAGTTGATGCCATTGCTGTTGTGGGTCAAGATCTTCTCAATTGCCTCAGCAGTCTTGACTGGAACAGTGGACTTCTCCACCACGATCTTGTCTGATTTGGCCACATCAGCAATCATGCGAGCTGCACTTTCCCAGTAAGTGAGATCAGCAGCCTTACCAGCTCCAAGACCACGGGTCTTGGTTGGGGTGTTTACCGACACAAAGATGATGTCAGCTTCACTAACATGCTTCTCAATGTCATTGCTGAAGAAGAGGTTCTTTCCACGGCACTGCTTCACGACTTCATCAAGGCCAGGCTCATAGATTGGCAGTGTGTCACTGTTCCAGGCATCAATCCGGGACTTGGTGATATCTACCACAACCACCTGAATGTCAGGACACTTGAGGGCAATGACCGCCATTGTTGGGCCACCCACATAGCCAGCCCCAAGGCAGCAGATCTTCACCATCTTGCCTGTTTGATGAAACAAAATTGTCAGGATTACACCGCAAGAACTCCGCACACATGTAGCAGTAAGAAATACAAGAAACAGCAGGGTGCACTGCAGAGAAAATTTCAGAAAGGACGCACAGCATGAAACACCAAAAGTTCACTGCATAAACAAAATTGGCATGAACAACCTATCCCTCCCCAATCAAAATTCAGGAAACATGTTTTCCTCATTAATTTACCATGTACTAAACAGTACACAGCCAGTGTAAACAAAGTTACTACAATCGTTCATCTTGAGTTGTAAAAATAGACATGAGAGAGCATCGACCGTCTGTCGACCCCAAATTGTATGTTGTACCACTTAAACCATTGCAAGAGAGGCCACATATATAGATGAACCTACTATCTACAAGTCATCTAGTCACAATTTCAAAAACATTGACTAAATAATTAGGTAGAACTGCCGTTGTTAATTTGCCGCAAATCAACCATTTGGCGTCAACGCAGAATTGCCCCTGAATTAACCCGCTCCAGCGTGTCCTTATGCACCCAGGCGTCATAAATACTTGGAACAGAAAAACACGGTTACATGGCGCATAATGTACAGTACTAAGATCTACAAGTACTACAACCGAGAACTGAGTCCCGGATATTTCTGGAAAATAAAGTGCTGTCAGTACTCCATCAGTAAGCAAAACCCCCGCCAAACTGGACGGATCTCTCCCCTCCAAGCCAGCACGGTACAGCGGCGGACGGTTACGAGTAATGGGCACGGAGGTGAGTTCGATCGGCGGAGAAGGGCCGGACGGCAGCCCAGATCTCACCACACCGACGCCGGAGCGAACGAGCAGCGAGCCGCGGATCAGGGTCACGCAACGGCACAAGATCTCGGCGCGCACATACAACACAAGACGAGATGAACAGGCGCGCGCATCTCACTCGCGGGCCGAGAAGTACAAGGAGGAGGCGCGGGGGGAGGAGAGTGATCTGCTGTACCTTGGCGGCAGGCAGGCAGGCAGGCTAGTGGTGTGTGGAGCGGTTGGCCGTCGGAGCGGAGCGGGGCGCGAGGACAATGAGGAGAACGGGGGAGGAGAGGTTGCGAATTGGTGGTGGTGGTGCCCGGAGCCGGTTGGGAGGGCCGTATAAACAGGGGAGGAGAAATCGGGGCGGGCGGGTCGTCCCCCCTCAGATCTGCCGTTCCTCGCTACTTCCTCTCTTTTTTTCCTGCAGGTTTTAATTGATTTCCTCTTTCACACGGTAGTACACATTTTTATAGTGGTGGTTTTTCTTTGTGGGGCAGTGTTCTAATTAGCTTCCACACCAATTTTGGATAAAAATGACCCTCCATTTTATGGACGCAGCTCCTCTGACGTACGGCGCTGAACCCGGACCCACGCGTCAGTGGTCCAACGTCAGGTGGCCGTACGTCAGGGGATCCGGCTCCCCATTTTATACCCATTCTATACATTTAGCAACTCATTGATTCTTGCCAAAATACTTGGTGAGGAGAAAATTCACACCGGCTTTTCAGCTCATTTTGTTCTTGTTTGGCTTCTTGCAAAAAAAAACCGTTCGGTAGGGTTTTAATAGCGGTCACGTAAATTGGAGTAAAAGATTATTGTCTTTTTTGAATTATTGCCATGTTTGTGGGTTTACTCGAGCATAACTCTATTTAACCAGCGGGCGTGACTAGCTTATATGTTTCAGGGTTTATCAACTTGACACTTGTTACCAATCTTTTTGTAAGAATATGTTCTTATGATTTTTGCGAAAAGAATTTTATCTAAACTTTGCGTTGCGGATTTCACGCAAAATTTGCATCATGCCAAAGTTCATCCCAATTAGCATGTGTTTCAAGATCACGTGATTTCAACGTGTTTGGTAGAAACAAACAAGTTGATAAATTTCATGAGGCTTTCATATTTAAAATTTATAATTTTGTCAAGGAGGTCTCAAACCATAAGCTTCAAACAGCTTCAAACATTGCCTACCACGGGCGTTCAAAGGTTCATTGCAGCACTATGCGCCATAGGGGCCTCCAGAAGGCCCTAGAGGCGAAGGATAGGTGGGCATCACGCTACTATGAGCCAAAGAGGACTCTAGAAGACCCCACATGATCAACAAGGTAGGTGTACACCATGGTGCAATGATCCAAAGAGGCCTCTAGAACGTCCTAGAGGATCAACGGATAGAAAGGCGGTGCCCTTTGGATCTGTCTATGTGCCAACAAAAGTGTTGTTGGTAGGCAGGGCAAAACCTAGCGAGAATCCAAGAAAACATGAAACGTGTCACATGTTGGAGTGACGATAGAAACTTTGATAGCATATCTCTACTATCTTATAAACTGGAGTTGTTGTTGGTAGTGGTAAGTTCACTCCTCACTCCACTCCAACCTATCTCATTCATCTAGAACCACTAGACCTCTTTGGCTTCGAAGAGTTTACTTCCCACTTCACTCAACCTTCATCATCCATCTAGAACCCACGAGACCCCTCTGGTTTGGAAGAGTTCACTCTCTACTCCATCCCATTCTTCTTCATCCATCTAGAATCAACCAGACCTCTCCTGTTTGAAAACAAATAATAAACAAAGCAATAAAAAATAATGCTGATAAGGATCCACAACCCACACACTTGTCATTACACCCAACTCAATCAAACTAGCAAGCGACCACCTCACCCATGTCTTGAATAGAGAGTATCTTATAAGTACATGACGATGCTTCTATGATCGCGCAATTAGGCATGTGCAATGTTGCATGCTTGCTTGAGTTTTTCTCTGCAATGTTGCAATTACATTGGTTGTTGTATACTATATCTAATACAACTTCAATTATGCCATACTTCCACAACAATGTGTGAGCGTTATGCTAGTGATTTTTATGGATGCATGTATACGGGAGAGGTTAAAACGAAACACCGGTGGATGCTTTTTACAAGAAATAACCTTTAACAAAACCCTTGGTATCCTCATCAGATGAGATACTCATGGGCGCCACTTGTCTTCGGTTACACATTAATAGTTTAAGAAGGCATGACCACATCACATTCACAAGAAATATCACGGAAATCTATAGAAAAAAGTCACTCTCGCAGCCAGCCCCCCACCCCCCGGTAAACTAGACAATACCCCATTGACTATTAGTTTTATTCACTTTATTTTATAAACTATTCCCTCTGTCACATAATATAAGAGCGTATTTACACTAGTGTAGTGTCAAAACGCTCTTATATTATGGGACAGAGTGAGTAGATGGTACTCCAGGCATTGTTGCGAGAATTGGTCGCAAGTGCAATATATTATTTTGATGAGATTTAGTTGTATGGTATTTGAATATTGCAATGAAGACTAAAATTACATAATATTTATTGTATTTGATTATTATTATTATATAGTTGTAAACTATTTACTTGTACTAAAGCAGCTACAATTAATATGGATCGGTGGGAGTAGTATTTTCATGCATGTTGAGAGAAATAAAAGTAGTGGGGTTGATGAAGCGGGATATGTGCATGTTGACTATAAGTAACATTTCCCATGTATGTTAAGAGAAATAGAAGTAGTGGGGTTGATGAGATGACATGTGTGGTAAGGTGGCATGTGTGTACGTTGAGTTTAGTCTCACATAACACCCCCTAAAATGTTATACATCACTTTACCATCAATCGGGTTTGAAGAATGGTAGACGTGGAGAATTTTTCTCACGTGGCATTCGAGTACGCATGATTTGGCAGAACAAGGTTGTCACATTGTCATGTTATTCATTCATCATGCCTTCACATCTCTCTCTCTCTCTCACACACACACACACACACACACACACACACGCACACACACATTTGGCAATATCCAGTGTAACGCCCAAAATGCAGTCCTAGCTCCATCGAATACTTTGCAATCCTTGCTAACTATAGAAGCGCATATTGGTTGCCCCAACATATGACTTCAAAACATACACGGGAGGTCATATGTTGGTAACAAGGTGGACATCACAACAAATACGACTACTCATGAATAGAAGAGATAATACGAGATAACATTATGGCATACATTTGCCAATACATAAATAGTTCACCGAACACAGGTCAACATGACCCAACATTACATCAATCGTTGCAGCGGAAGAAGGCACAGATCCGAGTATGGATAAGAAGCAAATATGCCGAAGAGGAAAGAGAAAAAAGCAATGTCCACCCTGCTAGTCTGAGGTTGCCAACTGGGATCCCATCCTAATGATCACCGTCAAATAAGAATGAAAAGAACTCCATGTAGAACGTTCATGCTCTCGCCTTAGAGCAACTTTACCCGTCCGTGCATCTGGGTTTCTTATGCTATTCCTAAGTCAATGAGACTCAACAATAACTTTACCAATAGTACTAAGACTAACATCAGTTATGAGTAGGGTATGGTTAAGTGGTGATGTTGCAACAAGTAGCTAAGAAATGTAAACCAACTAGTATTACGAATACTAAAACAAGATAAGATAATCCTACGCATAAGGGGTCACAACTAGTTGATCATGAAGTGATCTTGAACACCTGCCTATGATTCATTCATAACCTTGTTACTTGTGAGCTGCATTGGGATTTTCCCCGGAGAGGGGAGGAGATGCAAAGCAGTAGAGATAAGTATTTCCCTCAGTGAGAACCAATGTATCAATCCAGTATGAGAATCAAGCAAAGCCTCGTGAAAACACGCAAAAGCAAACACTTGCACCCAACGCGGGCAAGAGGGTTCTCAATCCCCTTGAACTAGTTACTTGCAAATATCAAATCTTGTAATGGTAGATAGATAAATTGCAAAACAAAATAAAAGATAAAAAATTACAGCAAAGGTAATTTGGTTTTTGAAATATGATAAAGGTAGACCCGGGGGCCATAATTTTCACTAGAGGCTTCTCTATCGAACACATAACATACGGTGGGTGAACAAAGTACTATTGGACAATTGATAGAAAAGCACATAATTATGACAGTATCAAAGGCAATGATCATGTATATATGCATGACGTCCGAGACAAGTAGAACAACTCCTGCCTGCATCTACAACTATTACTCCACCAATCGACCGCTGTCTAGCATGCATCTATAGTATTAAGTCATGAAAAACTGAGTAAGACCTTAAGCAAGATGGCATGATGTAGACAAAGTAAACTCAACTAATATGAATAAACCCCATCGTTATATCCTTAATGGAAACAATACAAATACGTGTCTTGTCCCTTCCTATCACTGGAATAGAGCACTGCTAGATTGAACCCATCACAAAGCACCTCTCCCACTGAAGATAAATCAATCTAGTTGGCCAAACCAAATGGAAAGATCGGGGAGAAATACAAAGCTATAACAATCATGCATAATAAAGTTTAGAAAAGACTCAATTACTTCTCATGAATATTCAGATCATAGACCCACAATTCATAGGATCCCAACAAATACACCGCAAAAGAAGATTACATCGAATAGAACTCCAAGAACATCGAGGAGAACATTATATTGAAGATCAAAGAGAGATAAGAAGCCATCTAGCTAGTAGCTATGGACCCGTAGGCATTGTCGTGGTCCTAAGACTGACAGTAGAAAGGGGGGTAGGTATGGAGAGGCAAGATCTCAGCTATGATGAAGTTGTACACACAAGGTTTATGAATTCAGGCCCTTCATGGTGGAAGTAAAAGCCCTACGTCTCGGTGCCCGGAGGTAGTCGATTGGATTATGTGTGTGTGATGTTACAGGGGGTGCGAACCCTTGTCCCAGAGGAGGGGGGTGGCTTATATAGAGTTCGCCAGGACCCCAGCCATCCCCCGTTACAGAGGGTTGAATGTACATAAAGGAGGAGCGTTACTGATAACGCCGGCTTTCAAGTGTCATTAATGTTCATGAAGACTACAGAGTGAATGTCCGACCATTGTAGTTCCATCTGACTCCTGGTCTTCATAGGTCGAGTCGTTTCTTGTATGGTCGAGTGATCTTCGGTAAGTTGGGACACCCGAGTGATATGATTGGTCGAGTGGATGTCACTTGACGTCTTCCTTGGGTACTCCCTATTATCTCTTGAGTTTCTTTGCTTCTAGGGTAATGACCTTGGGTAGGGTAAGTAGGTCAGGCCTATGACCCTACCATAGGTCTATATCCTCATCATTAGCCCCCAAATGGATTGAGGACCGAGTGGAAAGAAGATTGAAGGGGAGTTTGCTTCAACCTTCGTGCTTCGCGAGGACCTGCGTCGAACGGGAGGTTCGTGTTGGACCTTAAGCTTCATTTCAGTCGCCTCGATCAATTCAGAAGTTGCCGAGTAGATTAGTAGTGTCATCTATCGATTGTTGTCTTCTGTTGCAAGATCTTCGGCGCGATTGGTTATCACGTATCCCGAATTTGGCAGGATTCGAAATTTTGGGGAAGCGCGCGGGGCGGAGCGTGCCGCGAAAATCGGGACGGATAAGTAGGAAAGCCTCGATCTCTGTGCCGCCTTTTTCGCCACGTATCCGGCGCGCGACTGCTGTGGGGATTTGACAGGATCGCCCGGGCCCGCGCGTCAGGCACTCGGAAGGGGGCCTTTAAAAGGTGGCGAGGCCGAGGCATTGTACTGTGTGCTCTCAATCTCCGACTTTCTCCTCTGCCTCTCCACCGCATGCAGCTCGTCCGCTCTTGATGCCGCCGCTCCGCCACAATGGTGAAGGACAAGACGGCGTCGCTGGAACGAGCGAAGAAGGTGAAAGGGCCGGCGAAGGGCAAGAAGACCCAGCGAGGGTCATCGTCGCGGTCGGCGTTGCCGATGGGTTGGATCCAGGGCGACTGGATCCGATCTTCGCTCCGGCAAGAGGACCTGGATGAGCTAGCTGAGCTCGGGCTGATCGCCGAGGGCACCGCGAGGCTATCGGAGGGGGAGACGGAGCCGCATCCGCGTCCGGGTGAGTGTGTACTGCTCTCCACCCACGTCGACCGTGGTTTTTCGCTTCTGCCGCACCACTTTTTCCGGGGGTTTCTGAACTTCTTCGGAGCCCAACTACACCATTTTTCTCCCAACACCATCACCTATCTCGGCGGCGTTTGTGTCCATGTGTGAGAATTTCCTTGGCTGTCGACCGCACTGGGGCCTCTTCAAACACATCTTTACCATCCGTTCTCAGTCGGTCAAAAAAGCAAACTCGAGTGACGAGAAGACACATGTTATCCAAATGTGTGGTGGTTTGGGAATCCAGAAGAGGAAGAGGAGCTCCTTCCCTTCCATGACCCTTCCTGAGTCGGTCAGGGGCTGGCAGTCGACCTGGTTCTACTGCCAGGACGTCCCCACCCCAGGCCAGTCGACTGGACTTCCCCCTTTCTCTTTCGATCGTGTTCAAACCCCTTCCTCGCTGAAAGTGACTGTTGCAGAGAGGATGGAGACGAATATGTTGGTCGAGAGGGTGGTCCAGCTGATTAATCAGGGCGTGACCGGGATGGACTTGCTGGAGGTGTTTCTCAGTCGACGCATCCGGCCGCTTCAGGCTCGGGATCACTCGATGTGGATGTACTCTGGTGCCAATGACACCGCTCGGGTTCATCCGGAGGAAGTCTCGGCCAAGACGGTGGCTGGATGGTTGAAGAGCATCACGGGCAACAAGGATAACCCTAGGGGGGCCAGGAGGGTCGCTCCCTTCAGCGACAGCAATCCACCAGACAAGGTTCGAACTTCTGCCTCCGACTGATTTCTTGTGTATCTTGCATCTGTCTCTGGTACCGACTGGATTTCACTCGACTTCTTGTTTTGTAGGTTTATACTGAGATGTATTCCATGCCCAATGGCGAGCAAACCCTGGGACATGACCATGAAGGGGAGGACAACACGGACGAGAGCGGCGAGTGGCAGTCTTTAGACAGCGACGACAAAGAGGAGAGCGACGAGGCAGACGACGACGAGGAGGTCGACTTGTTGCCATGCTCGGAGCACCAATCCAAGCAGCATCACGATCCAGCAGGCGAGCGGGGCAAGGCCGTGGCTCCTAGTGTCCAAACGCAGAAGCGGACTCAGACGTCGACTCCGGAGCCAACTGAGAAGGTGGACAAGCAGCTCAAGGTTGCGCCTCCGAAGACTCGGAAGACTCTGCCGAGGATCAAGATGGATGTTCCGGTTGCCTCCGGGCGAGAATTTTATCTTTCTGTGTTTCTTTCTGCCGATTGGCATTTCTGTTGGTTACTGAGTGGACCGTGCGTCTTTCCAGCCCAACCTCTCCTGCGACTGACATGGACATTGACAAGGCCCTAGGATATGAGGAAACCGACGATGCGGCCACCTCCAAAGCTGGTAAGTCCGTTTAATTAAAACTTATTTTGTCGACTGAATTTTCGATCAGTTGAATTTCTGTTGTTTTTCTTTTCGCTGCAGCTCCATGAGACATCGTCGTGCTTCCTAACGATGAAGAAGAAGAAGTGCCTTTGAAGGATAGGAGGAGGAGAGGCAAGGGCTCGAGCGGGAGGGGGCTTGAAGTTCAAGCTCCTCAGTCGACGCCAGTGCTTGAGGAGGTGGTTGATCGATCCGGAGATCCGGTTCGGACCAATGTCACATTCGCCAACCCGTTGACGACTGATCGTCCGTCGGGGTCGACTACTCCGGCTCCTGCTGCTCCAGTGCAACTCCACGCGTCCGACCCTTCTTTGGAACCATCACTTTTTGCTGCATACCGAACTCCAGATGATTCGCCAAGTGCTGCCAGGGAGGATCTTCGCCAGGTGACTCTCGTCATGGAGCAAGTGAAGGTGATGCATGAGGCCAGTCAGGTGGCCTACAATGCCACCACTGCTCTGCATACCAATGTTAAGGTTAGTTGTCTCCCGACTGAGCTTTCAAACGCTGTCCATGATTACTACCATAGGTCTATGTTTCATATCCAATCACCCACTAGGGTGCGCTTGCTTTAGATTGTAAGAGATCTTTCACACCACTTGACTCATGTTGAGTCGAGTGTTTTTTTCCAAACTAGTGGGGGCACGCAGAGTGCACCCACTGGGTGTAATCCCCGAGACCACGGTTGACTGCTGGCAGTCGGCTGGGGTCTGATAATCTTCCCTCTCTCTTTTTTTTAAACTCACGCTGGGCAGACCATGGTGAGTGTTGAACCAAACTAGTGGGGGCACGCTGAGTGCACCCACTGGGTGTAGTCCCCGAGACTACTGTTGAATCTTTGATTCGGTAGTAGTCTTAGAGTAACTTTAACTGTGATTGTCTTTTGTTTCTGTCGACTGATATATCTCTCTTGTCGACTGCAGAGATCTTGTGATCTTGGGGCTCAACTTTCCGAGTTGAACAAGAACCAAATCAGCCTCAATCTTGATCTTGAACTGGGGAAGAAGAACCTCAAGACTGCTCAGGAAGAAACCACCATTATGGGAGGTAACTGATCGATAATTGTCCATCTTGTGGCTCGCGCCTTTCAGTGTTTTTTCTTTCAGTCTCTTTGAACCGAGTGACTTCACACGAACAGATGTGCGTAGTGAAAATTGTCAGCTTCAAGCTCGTCTGATGAGTGTTGTTTCTTTAGAGAAAATGAAGGAAGCTCTGGAGAAGATGGATCCGGATCTTGCTGCTGCTCAGAAGGATGCATGAGATAAGACAACGCTTGCTGACAAGAAGGTGGCTTCGATCGGCAAGCTGGAGGAGGAGAACTCGAAGCTGAAGAAGGAGGTTGAGCAACTGAAGAAGGACAAGGAGAACCTTACCAATGAAGTCGGAAGCCTCAAAGCCAAGACGGGCGAGCTGGAGTCCTATCTGGGACAACTTGCTACAAAGCTGGTCCTGAAGCTTGAAGCTATCATCGTCCGACTGATTGGTTGACGTCGATTGGAATGTCCTGTCATACTGTCGACTCACCATTTTTCCTGAATGTGTAGAACTTTGCCAGGACTTTGAGGCTGAGACTAGACAGTTGAGACGGGCCTCGACCCCATCAACTGTCCTGTCAAGGATGACGTTGCGATGAGCTTGCTACGGTTGGAGTCACGCATGGACAACGCAGTTGCTTATCTGGCTCGACTGAAGGCGGTGATGACTCGGGTTGATGCTGAACTCTGGCCTCAGGCAGAACTTTCACAAGATCTCGAGTAGCTGATGACTCGACTGAATCAGATCCCTGGCCGAGTGCAGGAATGGAAGAAATCATCTGCTCACTGCGGCGTTGATGTTTCCCTATCATTGGTCCGAGTGCACTGCAAAGACGCCAGAGAAGACAAGCTGGCGGCCCTCAAGGTTGCAAACACTAAGAAGCACACCTTCCAGTCCTTCATGGACACCTTCCTCGAAGCAGCCACTCGCATTGCGGATAGCATTGACCTTGATAGTTTCTGTGATCCAGCCAGCCCCTCTCCTGACGAGTGACTAAACACATTATGCGCCACACTTATTTGCCTCGGAATGCTGAGTGATCGTGTAATCGTTAATCTTTTTCAGGCCTGATGCCTGAGTACTCTTGTTCGCTTCAATTCAGAACTTTTGCAAGGTTTATCCGAATTTGGATTTCTTTGAATATCTGTTTCTTAAGTTGTTTCTACCACTCGGAACATATTTTTGTTCTGCAGCTAAGCCTCCGAGTGGCTGTTGGGTGAGCCCTTGGCAGCATTGATCAGCTCATCATCGAGGCATTCAGCAATGGTCTTGACGTCCCTGAAAGCGGTTCATCCCAGCAGCAGTTGTTGGATGAGCCCTTGGTAGTATTGATCAGCTCATCAGCAAGGCATTCAGCAATGGTCTCAATGTTCCTGAAAGTGGTTCGCCTTGGAAACATGCTCAATCTCGTCCTTCTTCTTGACGGTGCAACTCTGAGGAGGAGGTCGTAATCGACCTGCCCCTCGTTGTCCTTGCGGATCAGGATGGAGCGTATGGCTAAGGCTTCGAGCAGGAAGATTGGTTCTCACTCGGAATGAGTTTTTAATCTTAGGCGAGTACTGGACTGTAGCTAAGCCCCCGAGTGAGAGGATTGCTCACCACTCGGTAGGATTTTTCAAACTTAGGCGAGTACTGGTCTATAGCTAAGCCCCCGAGTGAGAGGGTCGCTCACCACTCGGTAGGATTTTCCAAATTTAGGCGAGTACTGGACTGCAGCTAAGCCCCCGAATGAGAGGCTTGCTCACCACTCGGTAGGATTTTTCAAACTTAGGCGAGTACTGGACTGCAGCTAAGCCTCTGAGTGAGAGGGTTGCTCACCACTCGGTAGGATTTTTCAAA
>NC_057804.1:136890891-136922199 GCF_018294505.1 Triticum aestivum | reverse complement strand
CTAGACTGCAGCTAAGCCCCCGAGTGAGAGGGTTGCTCACCACTCGCTAGGAGTTTTCAAACTTAATCAAGTACTGGACTGCAACTAAGCCTCCGAGTGAGAGGGTTGCTCACCACTCGGTAGGATTTTTCAAACTTAGACAAGTACTGGACTGCAGCTAAGCCCCCGAGTGAGAGGATTGCTCACCACTCGGTAGGATTTTTTAAACTTAGGCGAAAAGGATTCGCAGCTAAGCCCCCGAGTGAGAGGCTTGCTCACCACTCGGTAGGATTTTTCCAAACTTAGGCAAAACGGATTCGCAGCTAAGCCCCCGAGTGAGAGGCTTGCTCACCACTCGGTAGGATTTTTCTAAACTTAGGCGAAACGGATTTGCAGCTAAGTCACCCACTGGGGGATTCAGAACATGTAAGAAAGGAACAACAATCATTCAGGAGACTGTAAAATCTTTTATAATCAAACTAGAAGGTATCTCTTATTACATCTTAACAGTCTGAATGCTTAAGTGTAAAAGGGGTGGAGCAGCTCCGCATTCCAAGCGTGTGGCTCATCTTTATGGTGCTTGACGTTGTAAAGATGCTATGCTCCGTTGTGGAGCACTTTGGTGACGATGAAGGGGCCTTCCCAAGCAGGAGCGAGTTTGTGTGGTTTCTGCTGGTCCACCCGAAGGACCAAGTCTCCCTCCTGAAATGCTCGACCCCTCATGTTTCTGGCGTGGAATCGACGCAGGTCTTGCTGATAAATTGTCGACCGGATCAAAGCCATCTCTCTTTCCTCTTCTAGGAGATCGACTGCATCTTGACGAGCCTGTTCTGCTTCATCTTCTGAGAAAAGTTCGATTCGGGGTGCATTGTGAAGCAAATCACTCAGGAGTACAGCTTCAGCTCCATAGACTAAGAAAAAGGGAGTTCGACCAGTCGACCGATTAGGAGTCGTCCTCAATCCCCAAAGTACCGATGGAAGTTCATCGACCCAGGCGCCTGCTGCATGCTTGAGGTCACGCATCAATCTTGGTTTTAGTCCTTTGAGAATCAATCCATTTGCTCTTTCAGCCTGTCCATTCGACTGAGGATGGGCGACCGAAGCATAGTCGACCCTACTGCCTTGGGAAGCACAAAAAGCTTTGAACTCGTCAGAATCGAAGTTTGACCCATTGTCAGTGATGATGCTGTGTGGAACACCATATCTAAATGTTAATTCTCTGATGAAACTAACATTTGTACTCGCTTCAAGGTTTTTGATGGGCTTGGCTTCAATCCATTTAGTGAACTTGTCGACTGCAACGAGCACATGGGTAAAGCCACTCCTTCCAGTCCTTAAAGGTCCAACCATATCCAACCCCCAGACAACAAAAGGCCAGACGAGCGGAGTAGTCTTCAGGGCTGACGCAGGTTTATGGGACATGTTGGAGTAAAACTGACAGCCTTCGCATTTATCTACTATTTCTTTCGCCATCTCGTTGGCATGTGGCCAGTAAAATCCGGCTCGGTATGCTTTGGCCATGATGGTCCGAGAGGACGCATGGTGACCACAGGTCCCCGAGTGAATATCATTGAGGATCATTCGACCTTCTTCTGGCATGATGCACTTCTGGCTGACTCTAGTTACACTTTCTCTGAACAACTGTCCTCTTATCATAGTAAAGGCTTTGGATCGTCGGACGATCTGTCGAGCCTCTTCTTCATCCTCTAGAAGTTCTTTCCTAAGAATGTACGCAATGTATGGCACCGTCCAGTCGGGAGTGATGACCAAAACCTCCATGATCAAGTCGACCACTGCTGGGACTTCGACTTCAGTCGGATCTATGGCACTCTTAGGCTGTGGGGGCTCTTCATTGAAAGGATCTTCCTGAACTGAAGGCGAGTGAATATGTTCCAAAGACACATTGCTAGGAATGGTTTCTCTCTTGGATCCTATCTTTGCCAATTCGTCTGCAGCTTGGTTTTTCAGTCAGGGTATATGGTGAAGCTCTAACCCCTCAAACTTCTTTTCCAACTTCCTTACTGCGTTGCAATAACCAGTCATAGCCGGACTCCTGACATCCCACTCTTTCATAACTTGATTGGCCACCAAATCCGAATCACCATAGACCATGAGGCAACGGACGCCGAGTGAAATGTCCATACGCAACCCATACAAAAGCACTTCATATTCAGCTTCATTGTTGGAGGAATCAAAATGAATCTGGAGAACGTAGCTGATCTTGTCTCCACGGGGGGATACCAATACTACCCCTGCATCGAAACCATTCAACATCTTGGAGCCATCAAAGAACATGGTCCAATGCAACGAGTGAACTTGAGTCGGCAGCTGTTGCTCGATCCACTCGGCAAGGAAATTGCAATTGCTTGGGATTTGATAGCTTTCTTTGCCTCAAACTTGATATCCAATGGAAGGAGTTCAATCGCCCATTTTGCCACTCGACCAATTGCATCTCTATTGTTTAGAATTTCTGATAATGGGGCGTCACTGACAACTGTAATGGAGTGATTAGAGAAATAGTGTGCAACCTTCTTCATGGTCATGTAGATTCCATAAATAAGCTTTTGATAATGCAGATATCTCTGCTTGGATGGAGTCAAAACTTCAGAAAGATAATATACCGGGCGCTGAACTTTATAGATTTTTCCTTTTTCCTCCCACTCGACCGTGAGACTGTACTGACAACTTGTCCAGTGGCTGCAATGTAAAGCAGTAAAGGTTCTTTGCTGATTGGTGCAGCAAGCACCGTCTGGGTGGAAAGCAGGGCTTTGAGCTCTACGAACGCTGCGTCAGCTTCATCAGTCCACTCGAATTTATCATATTTCTTCATCAATCGATAAAGAGGTAAGGCCTTTTCACCGAGATGAGAAATGAATTGACTCAAGGAGGCCAGACAACCAGTAAGATTCTAAACATTGTGCACACGCACAGGGCGTTTCATCCGGAGGATGGCGCCGACTTTCTCTGGGTTCGCGTCGATCCCTCATTCAGAAACAAGGAAACCGAGCAGCTTTCCACCTAGGACTCCGAATGTGCACTTTGACGGATTAAGCTTGATATCATACCTTCTTAGGTTGGCAAAGGTTTCTACGAGGTCGGTCAGTAGGTCGGAACCTTTACGCGACTTAACCACAATGTCATCCATATATGCCTCCACATTTCGACTGATTTGAGTGAGCAGGCACTTCTGAATCATCCTCATGAATGTGGCGCCAGCATTTTTGAGACCAAATGGCATGGTGATATAGCAAAAGCACCCGAATGGGGTGATGAAAGCCATTTTTATTTCATCGGGACCATACAGTCGGATCTAATGATACCCGAAATATGCATCTAGAAAAGACAAGCGCTCACACCCCGCAGTCGAGTCGACAATCTGATCGATGCGGGGGAGAGGGAAATGATCCTTCAGGCAGGCCCAATTGATATGCTTGAAATCGATGCACATACGAAGTGAATCATCCTTCTTGGGGACCATGACTACATTGGCAAGCCACTCGGAGTGGTAGATCTCTCGGATGAACTCCGCCGCTAGGAGCCGAGCCACTTCCTCGCCAATTGCCTTTCTCTTCTGCACAGTGGACCACCGAAGGTGCTCTTTGTCGGGTTTTGCCTTTGGATCGACACGCAAATGATGCTCAGCCAGTCCCCTGGGTACACCCGGCATGTCAGAAGGTTTCCATACGAAGATGTCCCAGTTCTCATGAAGGAATTGGATGAGCGCTTCTTCCTATTTGTTGTCGAGTGTTGTTGAGATATGAGTCAATGCAGCATCGGGATTGGTTGGGTGAATATGAATCGGCTTCGTTTCTCCAGACGACTGAAATGCAGAATCTATGTCAGGCTTCTTGGCTCGGAGCAAATCACTCGGGTCTGCATTCTTCTGATATTCTTTGAGTTCAACTGTTGCCATTTGTGCATCGGCAATTTTAGAACCCTTCTGGAAGCATTCTTCTGCCTTCTGCCGATTACTAGTGATTGTGATCACTCCTCTGTGGCCAGGCATCTTCAGTTTGAGGTACACGTAACATGGTCGAGCCATAAAACGTGCATAAGCAGGCCGACCCAAAATAGCGTGATAAGCACTCTGGAAGTCCACTACTTCAAATGTCAACTTCTCCTTGCGATAATTCTTGGAATCACCAAAAACCACATCAAGGGCGATTGGCCAAGTGATTCGGCTTTCTTTCTAGGGATAACGCCGTGGAAACTCATATTGCTTTTGCTAAGCTTGGACATCGGAATGCCCATCCCCTTCAATGTTTCAGCATAAAGGATATTCAGGCGGCTACCACCATCCATAAGCTCTTT
This sequence comes from Triticum aestivum, assembly GCF_018294505.1. Lineage (NCBI taxonomy): Eukaryota > Viridiplantae > Streptophyta > Magnoliopsida > Poales > Poaceae > Triticum > Triticum aestivum. Next base: position 136,917,909 of record NC_057804.1, on the reverse strand, counting down.
GGTCAGACGAGTGCCTTCAACCACTGGGTCGACCACCAACGCTTGCCTCCCAAGGGTGGCCATACGTGCTGGGTGATCAGACTGGTCGAATGTGATGGTTGTTTGTGACCATTTCAGGTATGTGGTCGTCGTTGCCGGAGCAACCATATTTACTTCTCTGTTGATAACTTTCAATCGACTTTTGCTCTCAACATCAACAAAAATCACCAGGGTGGAATTAACCTTAGGATAACCATCATCTTCCTCGTCGTCCTCGTCCTTGTCTGACTCCTTTTCCTTCTCGCTAGGATGATTCTCTTGGAATTGCTGGATCAGGAGTCGACATTGCCGAGTGGTGTGCTTAGGATAAATTAGATTGCCCTCTTTGTTCTTCTTTGTATGAATATGACATGGTAAATCCAACACATCATTGCCCGCTTGATCTTTTGCCTTTCTAGGGGTCCAGGGCCCTTTAGGTTTTCCTTTAAACTTTCCTTGAACTACTGCTGCAATTTCACCAGGCGCTGCAGGTCCCGCCTTACGTTTCTGTTTCCGATTGGAATTACCTCCGTCGGCATCCTGGCCGACTGGTTTTACCTTTCCACTATGGAGTCGATCCTCTTCTTCACCGTTAGAGTACCGGGTGACTATTTCCATCATCTGACTCAGGGACATATCTCCAGTCCAACCGAACTTCAGGACTAGCTCCCAATATTTAACGCCTTCCTTGAAGGCGCACACTGCTTGGTGCTCAAATACATTCTCCATCGTGTGATGCAAAGTGGTCCACCTCTGAATGTAATCCCTTAGAGTCTCACTCGGTTTATGTACACAATGCTGCAACTCTATTAATCGTGCTGGCCGCTTGCAAGTTCCCATGAAAGTTCTGACAAACACTCGGGCAAGCTCCTCCCAACTGAATATACTGCCAGGCGCTAACTGAGTCAACCACGCTCTGGCTGATCCTTCCAACATCAGAGGAAGATGTTTCATGGCCACTTCATCATTTCTGCCACCAATCTGCACAGCCACTCGGTAATCCTCAAGCCAAGTTTCAGGCTTGGACTCTCCAGTGAACTTGCTGACTCCAGTCGCCAACCTGAAGTTGGGAGAATCACTGTTGCTCTGATGGCTCACTGAAACATTCTGGACCCGAAACGTGAACTCTGCTGCCAGTCGGACGATCTCTGTGAGGGTCTTCTCTGTGCGCTCTGTTCCGATCGACTAGGCCTTGAACGAGAATAGATCTCGCGTCAAAGCCTGGCTCTCTTGGGTCGACCGATACTCTGCGCTCGCCACTATGTAGGCGTCTGTCATCGTATTGCCGAGGCACATATGACCCACTCCTCGGAGGAGGCATGGGCAGCCGACGACAACGTTACGGCCGAGTCGGTGATTGTATTGCCCATGGTTCCTGTACTGATCCTACTGATGCCCACGACCTCCATGCCGCAGAGGCGATCTTAGGCTATGGGCCGACTGAACTATATCCACCACGACGGACCTGCTATGAATCATGTCCCGTGACTGGGACACTGCTGTGTTCTGTTACCCTGCTGCCCGAAGTAAGGCCCGGATCTGCATCAAACCTCTTCCAGCTTTCGACTGGGAAGGCTGAATTGACTCCGCTATACGGGCCGCAACAGTGAGATTTTGAATCAGAGTGCAGTATACCTTAGGTGGAGGCGGAAAAAGTTGTCGTCGACTGAACTTGGGGATCCGCTCCCGAGCGCGCTCGTCGAGTGCATCCTGAAGGTTCTCCAGTCGAGTACGCTCGACCAAATTGGCTAGGCGCACCTCTTCCAAGGCCCGAGCCTTGGGGGTTTCCCCAATGATTGGCGTGTGAAGTGCATCCATGTTGCAGCGACGAAGTTCTTCGCTCTACTACGAAGAGAGGGGTTCGGGACGATACTCCTCGTGAACGCGTGGCAGATCGCCACCACCATTACCACCATCATCGCGGCGGAAGCCAGGCGGACTATGCGGTCCGTCGACCATTAAAACTTCGGCCGCAGGGTCGCTGCTATCGCACTCGAATGCGCTCTCGACGGACCCAGTCGACAGATCGAACAGGCCATAGAGAGTTTCATCGGGCTCGATTGCTGCGACTTGATGCGTGGCCGAACGACGAGCCACCACATGTTTCACCCGTCATTGAAGCCGTGACTGACTGGATCGCTTGCAGCGGCGGACATCAGGGAGAGAAGACACCATGGGAGCTGACCGATACTAGGTCGACGGTTGCCGCAGAAGGACGTCGCGTACGCATGCGCGGAAGTGTGTAGCCCCTCAGACGGGGAGCGCCTCGATGTCAAGGGGAGCTTCCTGAAGCCAGGCGGAGTCGTCGGCGATGAAAACGAGTGCGCCGAGACGGATCTCGCGGCCCTCAGCTAATCCACCGCCGGAAACCATGATGATGGGGATCGGAAAAATCGCAACTTCACCAATCAAGTCGCTAAGACACCTGCCCCACAATGGGCGCCAACTGTCGTGGTCCTAAGACTGACAATAGAAAGGGGGGTAGGTATGGAGAGGCAAGATCTCAGCTATGATGAAGTTGTACACATAAGGTTTACGAGTTCAGGCCCTTCGCGGTGGAAGTAAAAGCCCTACGTCTCGGTGCCCGGAGGCAGTCGATTGGATTATATGTGTGTGATGTTACAGGGGGTGCGAACCCTTGTCCCAGAGGAGGGGGTGGCTTATATAGAGTTCGCCAGGACCCCAGCCATCCTCTGTTACAGAGGGTTGAATGTACATAAAAGAGGAGCGTTACTGATAACTCCGGCTTTCAGGTGTCATTAATGGTCATGAAGACTACAGAGTGAATGTGAAAGTGCAACTATCCCTAGGTGGTTTTGGTAATTCATAACAACATATAGCTCATTGAGCTAATGCTATTCCAAGACTATTATTTCAGGAAAGCTCAATGAATGGCATGGCATGGATGATGAAAGTGGATCCCTCAAAATACTAAGGACAAAGGATTGGCTCAAGCTCAAAGGCTCAAGACTCTTCATTTTATATTTTAGTGATCCAAGATCACATTGAGTCTATAGGAAAAGCCAATACTATCAAGGAGGGATGAGGTGTTGCTTAATGAGCCTCTTGCTTCATGTGCTTTGTGATATGCTCCAAAACCCTCAGCTACTTTCCCACATCCACAAATGACCTAAACCCAAAGCCAAAATCGGTCACACCGATTCTTCCAATCCGGCGCCACCAATTCCAAATGTCATAGCCACTGCCACAAACCCTAAGCAAATCGGTCCTACCGATAGGGATCTCGGTCTCACCGAGATGAGGTTGCAATGTAAACTCTCTGTTTCCCTTTTGTAACATTTCGGTCTCACCGAAAAGAGGAAATCGGTCCCACCGAGTTCACCTGACCAACTCTCTAGAAAGCTTATTACCAAAATTGCTCTTATCGAGTTTGTGTAATCGGTCTTACCGAGATTACCTTATGCCCTAACCCTAACCGAATCGGTCTCACCGAGTTGCATGTCAGTCCCACCGATAATCACTAACGGACACTAGGTTTACTAAATCGGTCCGATTGAGTCTGTTGAATCGGTCCCACCGAGTTTGGTAAATTGTGTGTAACGGTTAGATTTTGTGTGGAGGCTATATATACCCCTCCACCTCCTCTTCATTCGTGGAGAGAGCCATCAGACTAAACCTACACTTCCAACTTACCATTTCTGAGAGAGAACCACCTACTCATGTGTTGAGGCCAAGATATTCCATTCCTACCATATGAATCTTGATCTCTAGCCTTCCCAAGTTGCTTTCCACTCAAATCCTCTTTCCACCAGATCCAAATCCTATGAGAGAGAGTTGAGTGTTGGGGAGACTATCATTTGAAGCACAAGAGCAAGGAGTTCATCATCAATGCACCATTTGTTACTTCTTGGAGAGTGGTGTCTCCTAGATTGGCTAGGTGTCACTTGGGAGCCTCCGACAAGATTGTGGAGTTGAACCAAGGAGTTTGTAAGGGCAAGGAGATCGCCTACTTCGTGAAGATCTACCGCTAGTGAGGCAAGTCCTTCGTGGGCGATGGCCATGGTGGGATAGACAAGGTTGCTTCTTCGTGGACCCTCCGTGGGTGGAGCCCTCCGTGGACTTGCGCAACTATTACCCTTCGTGGGTTGAAGTCTCCATCAATGTGGATGTACGATAGCACCACCTATCGGAACCACGCCAAAAACATCCGTGTCTCCAATTGCGTTTGAATCCTCCAAACCCTTCCCTTTACTTTCTTGCAAGTTGCATGCTTTAATTCCGCTGCCTATATACTCTTTGCATGCTTGCTTGAATTGTGTGATGATTGCTTGATTTGTCCTAAGATAGCTAAAATCTGCCAAACTCTAAACTTGGGAAAAGGTTAAGTTTTTAATTGGTCAAGTAGTCTAATCACCCCTCCTCTAGACATACTTCAAGGTCCTACAAGTGGTATCAGAGCTTTGGTCTTCCTTTGCTTTCATTTCCATAGCTTTTGGTGGTCATAGCCTTGGTTTCACAACCTAGGAGAGTATGGCGTCTAGCGAGGGAAATTATCACCATAGAGGTCCTTACTTTGATGGTAATAATTTTGCTAGTTGGAAGCAAAAGATGAAAATGCATATTCTCGGACATAACCCCGCTATTTGGGCAATTATTTGTATTGGCTTGCAAGGTGAATTCTTTGATGGGAGAGAACCGAACCGTGAAGCGAATGCGGAAGAATTGAAGATGCTGCAATACAACGCTCAAGCTTGTGATATCATCTTCAATAGATTGTGCCCCGAAGAATTCAACAAAATCAGCCGTCTTGAGAATGCAAAGGAAATTTGGAATACTTTGATTGATATGCACGAAGGTACCGAATCTGTCAAGGAATCCAAGTTGGATGTGCTCCAAAGTCAGCTTGATAAGTTCAAAATGAAGGATGGTGAAGGTGTCGCTGAAATGTACTCTAGGCTTGCACTTATCACAAATGAGATTGCCGGCTTAGGGAGTGAAGAGATGATCGAAAGACTCATCCTCAAGAAGATCCTAAGGGCATTGGATGGAAAGTATGATACCGTGTGCACATTGATCCAAATGATGCCAAACTACAAAAATCTCAAGCCAACGGAAGTCATTGGAAGAATTGTTGCTCATGAGATGTCACTCAAGGATAAGGAGGAACTTCACAACAAGTCAAGTGGTGCTTACAAAGCCTCAAGTGAAGCCCCCACATCATCAAGTGAGAAACAAACCTTCAATGAAGAATTGAGCTTAATGGTGAAGAACTTCAACAAATTCTACAAGAGTAGAAGCAAAGAAAGAAGCTCCAAGTCAAGGTCTTATCATGACAAACGATCTTCTAGTCGAGAGCGCAATTGCTACAATTGTGGGAGGCCTGGACACTACTCCAATGAGTGTACGGCACCCTACAAAAGAAGAGAAGACTCTCCAAAAAGAAGAAGCAAAAGAGAAGAATCACCGCCAAGAGAGAGGAGGAGTAGAGATGATCGTTATGAACGAAGACCCTCACGGAGAAGCAAGGATTCGGAAAGGAAGGACAAGTCATCAAAGAGATATACAGACATCAAGCTCATGTTGGTGAATGGGTATCCGGCTCCGACTCCGACAATCACTCCGAGAGAAGCTATCACTCCGACTCTGAACATACTCAAGATGAAGGTGTTGCCGGTCTAGCACTTGTGTCAACCAACTCCTACGACATATTTGATTCACCAAATGAAGGAATTGGAAGATGCTTCATGGCCAAAGGTCCAAAGGTAACACATCCTGAGTATGTTGATTTCAATAGTGATGAAGATGACTTGCTTGTGGATGATGATTTACTTATTGACAACTCTAGTGATGAATACTATGATGAAACGTCAATTAATCATGCTAATCAAACGAATGACAATGATAAGGAGAAAATTGAGCTTCTAACTAAAGAACTAAACACTCTAAAGTTGGCTCATGAAACTATCTTCGAAGATCATCGAGAACTTTTAAGGGCTCATGAGAAGTTACGCTTTGAAAAGCTGAATCTTGAGCAAGAGCATGAGTTCTTAAAGGCAATCAATGATGATCTCCGTAAGAAAAGTTCTTCTTACATTGCCAAGCGTTTACTCTTATCTACTTACATGCCTCAAGTCAAGTCTGGTAACAAGTACAAGAAAGATTCTTCCTCTAGTAGTAACAATAATAATGTTAAATCCACTATTGTTGCTTCTAGTAGTTCTCTTGATTCCACTAATGATTCTCTTAGCCAAGTTACACTTGAGCAAGAAAATAGCTTATTGAAGGGAATTATAGAGAAAGGTGTTTACAAGAGCCTTGCCGGGAGTAAGCAATTCGAGGAAATTGTACGCAAGCAAGGAAGACACCGGAAGAATCAAGGTGTTGGTTTTGAACGAAAGTTCAATGCCAATGGAGTTGAGTGGGAAGAAGATCAATACCCCAAGACGAAGTTTGTTCCTCAACAAGAGAAGTATGATCCTACTTCCTTCAAGGGAACACAAGCTCAAGATGATCTTCCTCCACAAGACCACAAGAACAAAGGCAAGGATAAGCTTCAAGAAGAGATTGATGCATTTGAAGAAGCACCTAAGGTCTCGGTCAATTGGATTCCCAAGACTACGTCAAGTTCTACTTCATCAAGTACAACTACAACTCCAAGGATTCCCATCAAGATGATGTGGATCCCGAAGAAGAAGAACTAGAGAGTTCTTGAGGGTGACTCCACCAACATTCTTCACTCATATCTTTATGGCAAGGACAAGTGCAGTCAACTTCCACATCTTGCACTAGTTCAAGGAGTCACAAACCCTCATGTTGGTAAGGCAAGGGACAAGGTAACCTAATGGTTTCATGGACATCATCTTGTGTGTGCATCACTCTATGTCTATGGATATTCTTGTTTGTTCCTTGTGGGACTAATCCATGTAGGCAAGCTGAAAGTGCAACTCACTCCAAAGGATTGCTCCAAATGATCTACTTCAACATTGAGCATCCACATCTTCAACACCTACATGAAGTCATCATCGACAAAACCCAATGTTAGTTCATCCCTCTAAGGGGGGATCTCACATCTAGGGGGAGCTTTACTCTAAGAATTGAGTTAAAGCAACTCTAATGGTGTGAACACAACAATGCATTATGTAAAAGTGGCAACCCCACTTGAGCTTAAACGATGAGTATGACCTATGATCAAATGTTCTCATTTGACTCCTAAGTCAATATACTCATATATAGATGACCTAGTCATCGCCAATTGTTTGATAGATGCTAGAATTGGTTGTGCATGCTTTGCCACATATTTCATTTGCCATTTTATTGTGTGAGCATGTTGGTGCATATTTTACTCATTCAAGGACATCCACTTGTTGTTTTGATTGTTTGGTTCATTCTTATTTTGGCCAAGTGGATGGACAAGGATGCCTAAGAACCCTCTCTAGCTATCTATGCTTTTCTCGTCTCAAACTCTATTCATGCTACATCACAAAATTTGATCAAGTCAGTTTCGAACCACTCTGTGTGAGGAGCACTCGGAGTCCCCGATTCGTCATAGACTTAAACTTCCAAAACCTCTTTGTGATTCTCGGTCTGACTGATTCCTCCATTTCGGTCCTACCGAGATCATTAAGTTGATCTGAGTTTTCAATCTTGGTGCAACCGATTTGAACTTTTTGGTCACACCGAGTTGCTATAACTGAACACAGTTATGCATCTAGGTGCCACCGAGTTGTTCCACTCGGTCACACCGACAGGGTCGGGCTATATATAGACACGGGCAAAATTTTGGAAATTTCTCCGAACCCCTTCGCCCGCGCAATAGCTCGCTCTGCCATCGAAGGTCTCTGGATCGTCTCCTCATCACCAGCCGCCTCCTGTCGCTGGTCTCCATCGCCATCAACGGAATTCAACCCCACCGTTGCCGCCGTAGCGAGTTCATCGCCGCACTAGGCTATGGACTCGATCTTTGTGCTATTCACATCTGATTCCTAGCACATTGTACTCTTACTGATTCTTGCCACGATTGAAACAATCCTATCCAGCCAAAGTAGTCCGTAGAGTAGATTAGATTCAAATTTTTAGGGTTAGGTTTCCGCCGAAACCATCTCGGACCCACCTAGTTGAAAAACTCGGTCTCACCGATTTGGCATATGCCATTGCACTAGTGACTCTCGGTCTGACCAAAAATTACTAATCGGTGCGACCGATTTTAGGATTCTGTGAAACCCTAGCAGTCTCGGTGCCATCGAACTATGACTCGGTCCAACCGAGATCATCAGTTTAGGTTCCAAAAACTGCTTCAGTATCACCGAGTTTGAAAATCGGTTGATCCGAAATGCTTTCTGTGGAAAACTAAAACTGAATTTTTGAATCATTCTTTTGAAAAATCTCTGCATTTTGTGATGCTCATCCACTCTATCTCATCTATAACTCTTCACAGGGTTAGCAGTCAGCTTTTGCAGCATGTCAGACCAGAGTGACAGTCAGAACAGGTCAGCAGAGCAGATTCACTTGAGTGAGGGCACAGTCCCTCCAGCACTTTAGATGAAGGAAGCAGAAGCACTCCTAGCAACCTGCCTAAGGCTGCTACCAGGCAAAGGAAAGAAAGGGTCAAGAAGACCATGGCCAGAGTTGTTGGGCAACCTTCCATGATGGAAGAGGAAGAGCTTACTGCACCAGAACCAAAGGCACCAAAGCTTATGGGTGATGCTATTAAATCTGGGGCTGCAACATCTAAGCCCAAGGAAGCACCCAAAGCTGCCCCCAAGGCCAAGTCTGCACCAAAGAGGAATACCAGGAGTATTCCAGCTGCTGAGAAGAACAACGCCCCAATGCCTGAGGTTGTTGAGGAGGAAGATGAACAAGGACAGGTTCTAAGGAAGCTCAAGCCTAAGATACCAGATCACAATGATGCCCATCCTATGGCTGAGGACATGAACATCAGAAAAGACTCAGGATTGAGGCTATGGAGGATGGCAGATCCATATGCCACAAGGGGAAGAACTGCTGTTGATTACAGGTTCCATACAAAGGAACATCAGGACTTCTATGAGACAATCTTATTGGACAAGAAGCCCATAGTTTGTGATATGAGGTGGGTCGACTGGACCTACATGAAGGAGAATGAAGAGCACTATCCTGGAGTGCAAGACAGCTTTGTTGCTTGTGGAGTTGCAGATTTTGTTGGGCAAAAGCTCACAAACTGGAATGATGAACTTATCATGCAATTCTACTCCACATCACATTTTTACCTAGATGGAAGAATTGTTTGGATGTCTGAAGGTACAAGGTACCAATCCACTATTGAAGAATGGGCAAAACTGATAAATGCCCCAAAGGAAAATGATGATGATCTGGATGTATATGCCAAGAAGAAAATGGGACACAATACCATGGCACACATGTACAAGGAGATCCCAGACAAAGCCCTAGAGACTTTCTCTTTTGGATCAGCCCATTTTCTGTTGTCAAGGCTGCCTACTATCAATTGGATTCTGAGGCTCACTTTGTTTCCCAAGTCAGGTGACCACAACATGATCAGAGGGCATGCCATCAATATGTTGCATTTATTTGATGTGCCACAGAAATTCAAAGTTATGAGCCTTATAGTTGAAACCATTAAGAGGACTGCAGCAGATCATAAGAGGAGTTGTGGATATGCCCCTCAGATTCAGGAATTGATCAACTCAAAGATGGGAACTGGCAAATATCTATTGGATAGGGAACATTTTCCACTCTATCCAGACTTTGAAGACAATGAGGTTGTCATGAATGAGGATGATCTGTCATCAGTTCAAGCTCAAGAGAAGAGGGAGAAGGCAAGGAAGGAGAAGGCTGCCAGGATGCCAACTCAAGAGGAGGCATCTGAGTATTTCTTGAAAAATAAGCAGGAGCAGCTTGGTTACTTGATAGCATCATCACTGAGGATTGAGAAGGGGTTGGCCACCTTAACTCAAAACCAGGAGAGCTTGGAAAGAATCATGGAACAAAAATTCTATGATCTAGATGTCAAAGTAACTGAGATTCAGTCAGTTGTGGAGCAACTGCAGGATGACATGCAGGAGAGGAACGGCAAGACAACCACAAATGTCTTTGCCAGAGTGCCTAGAGCTCAGAGGTCAGATGTTGTGCCAATGCCAGACACTAGAGCAACATCTTCAGCACCAGCTACTGCCCCTTCAGCTCCAGTGCAACCAGCTTCAGCATCAACTCCAGCACCCTCTACATCAACTGAAGCCTTCGTCCAAGGAGCCATCTCTACACCACCAACTGAAGATCAAGCGTGAGAGTCGATCTAGCACTATGCATTTCCTATGAACTTTTTGGTAACTTGTTGCCAAAGGGGGAGAAAAATGTATAGATCATAGGCTTCGAGAGAGAGAGAGAGAGTGTGTTGCTTGTTCTCTCTTGCTTTGTTGGTTTAAACTTGTTTGCTATTTGATTAGTTGAGATACTATGCTTGTGAGACATTGATGATCATGTGTTTGATCGTAAGCTACACTTATGCATGTTTGATGATATTATCCTATCTATCTTATGTGATCATTCACTTTGCTTGGTGATGAGTGCATGTATTCAATACTTATCATTTTGAGCGCTCCACCAAGATGTATGTGACATGGAAGAGTAACCCATGAGCCTAATTCCTTGTGCATTTGCAGTCCAAAGCAAATTTCAAACTATGCACAAATTTAGGGGGAGCTCTTGCTTATCACATACTTCTCAAAGCGACGATGTTTTTATTCTTATTATCTTTTGTCGAAGCTTTGATCTATATGTTGTCATCAATTACCAAAAAGGGGGAGATTGAAAGTACCAAAAAGGGGGAGATTGAAAGTGCAACTATCCCTAGGTGGTTTTGGTAATTCATAACAACATATAGCTCATTGAGCTAATGCTATTCCAAGACTATTATTTCAGGAAAGCTCAATGAATGGCATGGCATGGATGATGAAAGTGGACCCCTCAAAATACTAAGGACAAAGGATTGGCTCAAGCTCAAAGGCTCAAGACTCTTCATTTTATATTTTAGTGATCCAAGATCACATTGAGTCTATAGGAAAAGCCAATACTATCAAGGAGGGATGAAGTGTTGCTTAATGAGCCTCTTGCTTCATGTGCTTTCCGATATGCTCCAAAACCCTCAGCTACTTTCCCACATCCACAAATGACCTAAACCCAAAGCAAAAATTGGTCACACCGATTCTTCCAATCCGGCGCCACCGATTCCAAATGTCATAGCCACTGCCACAAACCCTAAGCAAATCGGTCCTACTGATAGGGGTCTCGGTCTCACCGAGATGAGATTGCAATGTAAACTCTCTGTTTCCCTTTTGTAACATTTCGGTCCCACCGAAAAGAGCAAATCGGTCCCACTGAGTTTACCTGACCAACTCTCTAGAAAGCTTATTACCAAAATATGTCTTACCGAGTTTGTGTAATTGGTCTTACCGAGATTACGTTATGCCCTAACCCTAACCGAATCGGTCTCACCGAGTTGCATGTCAGTCCCACCGAAAATCACTAACGGTCACTAGGTTTACTAAATCGGTCTGACCGAGTCTGTTGAATCGGTCCCACCGAGTTTGGTAAATTGTGTGTAACGGTTAGATTTTGTGTGGAGGCTATATATACCCCTCCACCTCCTCTTCATTCGTGGAGAGAGCCATCAGACTAAACCTACACTTCCAACTTACCATTTCTGAGAGAGAACCAACTACTCATGTGTTGAGGCCAAGATATTCCATTCCTACCATATGAATCTTGATCTCTAGCCTTCCCAAGTTGCTTTCCACTCGAATCCTCTTTCCACCAGATCCAAATCCTATGAGAGAGAGTTGAGTGTTGGGGAGACTATCATTTGAAGCACAAGAGCAAGGAGTTCATCATCAACGCACCATTTGTTACTTCTTGGAGAGTGGTGTCTCCTAGACTGTCTAGGTGTCACTTGGGAGCCTCCGACAAGATTGTGGAGTTGAACCAAGGAGTTTGTAAGGGCAAGGAGATCGCCTACTTCGTGAAGATCTACCGCTAGTGAGGCAAGTCCTTCGTGGGCGACGGCCATGGTGGGATAGACAAGGTTGCTTCTTCGCGGACCCTCCGTGGGTGGAGCCCTCCGTGGACTCGCGCAACCGTTACCCTTCGTGGGTTGAAGTCTCCATCAACGTGGATGTACGATAGCACCACCTATCGGAACCACGCCAAAAACATCTGTGTCTGCAATTGCGTTTGAATCCTCCAAACCCTTCCCTTTACTTTCTTGCAAGTTGCATGCTTTAATTTCCGCTGCCTATATACTCTTTGCATGCTTGCTTGAATTGTGTGATGCTTGCTTGACTTGTCCTAAGATAGCTAAAATCTGCCAAACTCTAAAATTGGGAAAAGGTTAAGTTTTTAATTGGTCAAGTAGTCTAATCACCCCCCCTCTAGACATACTTCAAGGTCCTACAGAATGTTCGACCATTTTAGTTCCATCTGACTCCTGGTCTTGATAGGTCGAGTCGTTTCTTGTATGGTCGAGTGATCTTCGGTAATTTGGGATACCCGAGTGATATGATTGGTCGAGTGGATGTCACTCGACGTCTTCCTTGGGTACTCCCTGTTATCTCTTGAGTTTCTTTGCTTCTAGGGTAGTGACCTTGGGTAGGGTAAGTAGGTTAGGCCTATGACCCTACCCTAGGTCTATATCCTCATCAGGCATGTGCTGATCTACTCATGCATCATTGGAAGGCAGCAAGGATGATGTACAAGCCCTCCGTGATCGATTCCCCCTCCGACAGAGTACCGGAAAAGGCCTCCAGACGGGATCGCGGAAAAATAGAAGCTTGCGGCGGCGGAAAAAGTGTTTCGGGTGGCTCTATGTTGTTTTGGGAACATTTGACAATTTATAGAAGTGGAGTTAGGTCAACCGGAGCTGCGTGGGGCTCTCCTTGTACACCCTCTTCTCCGGAGACGGTGTCACATCATCTGGTATTCAGAGCAAGGTTTACACAGTAGGATCTATATCCTTGTTGCTATATCTATCCTTTTTAGTTTGGTTTTCCCTATCCTAGAGTCCAAAGCCAAAAAGCCACAAAAAATCCAAGCCTTTCTTTGTTGAGATCTAGTTGTTTGCTTTCCTCTTTGTGTTTGCACCAAGTTCTATCCAAAGTTAATGTTGTTTTTCTTTGAGTCTTGTTGTTGGATCTATTGTGTTGCAAAAAATGCAAAAAAAGAGTGAAAAAAGAGCAAAGAAAAAATAGAAGAGAAGTGTTGAGAAAGTGTGCAATCATATTCAGTTTGGTGAGAAATTTCAGAAGTTGTAGTGGCAAGTGTTGCGGCTCAGACGTGGTGCAAGGATCTGCAAATTTTTCTTGTTCATTTGGTTTGCATCGATTGGATCTTAGCACTAGCCCTCCTCATTTTACCCCACCCAGGTCCACCTAGAAACCGTCAGCTTCCTTCCTTTCATTCGCCTGTCCACTCATGTTTTGCTGTCATCACACAACCGCCAATGAATCATTAGAATTTGGGTAAGCAAGAAGGTGAGCTGAGTGTTCTCCACATATATTTTTCTTTCGTCCACTTGTTTCGAAGAGTTAGCATGACATGATCCAACTCAAGTGTACATGGACATCAACATGTGGATGATTATCTCCCAAAAACTCACGCAGCAGTTGGTGAAATGATTGAGGAGAGTATAACTGCAGCTATGTGAAGGATGTTCGAAGGAAGACTCGCGGGTAATGGGGATCAACATCAACATAGCCCCGATGCCTCGCTGGCCGCCGACAAATGTCGAGGTCAAGGAAACGAGGATCACCACGATGGTCGTGGAAGAGCGGCAGGAGCTTCTACCCACGGCGCCCCTGCTGTTGGTGCTGAATGGAGGCGTGTTGAATTTTGCTGCCCCCTGTGAGGCTAGGCTACATGGAGGAGAAGCTCGCGAGCGATGCCATGACCCCCGCGGGTTTGCCGCTAATCACTGGCGACGAGCGGCACATAATGGTGATGCCATCTCCCTTGAAGATCTCTTCGAGTAGGGTGACGAAGATGAAGGCATGGGGGACCATGAACCCTACTCCCCGCCTCGCCGTGGTGCTGTTTTTGGCCACAATGGTCATCATTACGACCGACGTGATCAAGATGACCATGACAACCAAGCGAGAGTGAAGCTACATGTGCCATCCTTCACGGGGACAGAGGATCTAGGTATATATATTGAGTGGGAGGAGAAATGTGATCAAATCTTTCACATCCATGGTTTTTCGGAAGCCAAGAGAGTTGATCTTGTTGTTATGGAGTTCTTTGGTTATACTCTTACATGGTGGAATCAGCTGCAAGATGATCGGTTGATGTCGGGCAATAGTCATATCCGCAGCTGGACTTTGATGAAGGAAGTCATGCGGTGCCGTTTTGTTCCATCATACTATGAGAGGCAATTGTACAAGCGGTTGCAGGGGCTCACTCAAGGTTCCCGCACTGTCGAGGAGTACTATAAAGAGATGGAGGTGCTGCTAATTTGGACAAGAACCCGTGAAAGTGATGAGGCGAAGATGGTGAGATCTTTACATGTGCTAAATGATGAAATATCAGATTTTGTGGAGATGTTTCATATGATACATTACAATATGTGGTACATCAAGCTGTATGAGTTGAGAAGAAGAATATGCATAATGGTCATCTCATGCTTTCCAAGGCCGCACCACCACCCCCTCATGGCAACGAACACAATAGCCATATGATTCTCAATTTGAGGGTGCAACACCTAGGCACCCACATACCTCGACGGCTTCCTCACCTGCTATTCACAATCAAGATAAGAAGTCATCATCTGCAGCAGGAGTATCCTCCGCTCCACCTCCAGAAAAGAGTTCCACATGCAGCAACGACATTCGATGCCACAAGTGCAAAGGAAGAGGTCACATTTCTTCGGAATGTCCAAGCAAAATAACTATGATCATCAATGAGCGAGGTGAATGGGAGTCTGAAAGTGACCCTGAAGGCAGCAATGATGAAGTGGAAGAGGAGCAAGGTTGGGAAGTAGGAGGCAATATTTTATCTCATGAAGAACTTGATGGTAAAGCTTTGGTTGTATGTCGTTCACTTAATGCCCAGGTTGTGGAGGAGGAAAAGGGGTAGCAGCATAATCTTTTCCACACCCGTTGCCTTAGTGGCTCAAAGATATGTCGAGTGATTGTTGATAGTGGCAGCTGCAACAATATTGCAAGCACAGAGATGGTCGAGAAGCTTCAATTGCAAACAAAACGTCACCCACATCCATACTGCATGCAATGGCTGAATGATTGTGGTGCAATTAAGGTGATTAACAGCGTGCGAATACCAATTTCAGTAGGGACATATCAGGATGATGTTGAGTGCGATGTGGTGCCGATGCACGATTGTCACTTGCTTCTTGGATGACCATGGTTGCATGACCGTGATGTGCAAATTAGCGGGCGTGCGAATCACTTATGTTTTGTCCATAGAGGAGAAAAGTTCACTTGGCTTCCCATCACACCCGAGGAAGTCTATCTTGATGAGATGAAAAGAAAAGGAAAGAAAAAGGGAGAGAGTGATCATATACAAAGAGTGAGCCACCAACATATTGATGGAGTGTTTCCACGGCCAAAAGCTGGCAGCCAAATATGACCAAGCCCCGAAAAAACAGGGATTAGTTATGATGGCTAGGAAAAGAGATATGTGGGAATTGAGAGAACCTAATACTCCATTCTTTATACTCATGTACAAGGAAACTCTATTGGCTGCTCACGACTTACCCTCGACTCTTCCTAGTGTTGTTTTTTATCCTTTGTAGGAGTATGAGGATGTGTTTCCCAAGGAGGTACCACCTGGTTTGCCACCGAAGCGGGGCATTGAGCACCAAATCAACTAGGTTCTAGGCGCCTCACTACCGAACCGACCACCGTACCGAGCAAAACCAGAGGAGACAAAGGAAATTCAGAGGCAAGTAGAAGATCTTCTTAACAAAGGGTATGTAAGGGAAAGTCTTTTTCCTTGTGTTGTTCCCATTCTTTTAGTTCCAAAGAAAGACGGTACCATGCACATGTGCACTGATTGTAGATCCATTAACAACATAACTGTGAGATATCGACACCCTATTCCTAGGCTCGATGACATGCTTGATGAACTTTGTGGCTCCACCATATTTTCCAAAATTGATTTGCGAAGTGGTTACCACCAAATAAGAATGAAAGAGGGTGACGAACGGAAAATTGCATTTAAGACAAAATTTGGCTTGTATGAATGGTTGGTTATGACTTTTGGATTAACAAATGCACCTAGTACTTTCATGAGATTGATGAATCATGTGCTTAGATCCTCCATTGGCCAGTTTGTAGTGGTTTACTTTGATGACATATTGATTTGTAGCAAAACTTTGGAGGATCATGTTGGACATATAAAATGTGTGCTTGATGTCCTACGGGAGGAAAAGTTGTATGCTAACGTGGAAAAGTGCACATTTTGCACAAACAAGGTTGTGTTTCTTGGCTTTGTTGTTTCAGCAAAAGGTGTGGAGGTCGATGAAGAGAAGATCAAGGCTATTCGTGAGTGGATGCCTCCACACAATGTGAGCCAAGTACGTAGCTTCCTCGGACTTGTAGGTTTCTACCGTCGGTTCGTGAAGGATTTCAGCACAATTGTTGCACCAATGAATGATTTAACGAACAAAGACACTCCATTCCAATGGGATGATGCCCAAGACAAGTCCTTCCAGGAACTGAAGATGAGATTGACATCAGCCCCATTGCTTTCACTTCCTAATTTTGGTAAGACATTTGAGATTGAGTGTGATCCAAGTGGTGTTGGCATTGGTGGAGTTCTAATGCAAGTAGGTAAACCCATCACCTATTTTAGTGAGAAGCTTAATGGTCCAACTCTTAATTATCCTGTCTATGATAAAGAACTGTATGCTCTTGTTCGATCTTTGGAAACATGGCAGCATTACTTGTGGCCAAAAGAGTTTGTAATACATTTTGACCATGAATCTTTAAAACATCTAAAGGGCCAACTGAAACAGAACCATAGAGATGCAAAATGGAGTGAGTTCATAGAGTCTTTTCCTTATATTGTCAAGTACAAGGAAGGGAAGGATAACGTTGTTGTCGACGCATTGTCTAGGCGTCACATTTTACTTTCCCAACTTGATGTTAAAATCCTTGGATTAGAAAGCACTAAAGAATTGTATGCTAACGACTCATACTTTGCTGAACCATTTTCAAAGTGCAACAAGGGAAAGGGATGGGAGAAGTTTCACTTGCATGATGGATTTCTATTTCGAGCTAACAATTGTGCATCCCAGATTGTTCTGTTCATTTGTTGCTCTTGCAGGAGGCTCATGCTGGTGGTCTCATGGGACATTTTGGAGCCAAGAAAACTGAAAGTGTGCTCGTTGATCACTTCTTTTGGCCGCGAATGAGAGGTGACGTGGAACGCTACGTGATGAGATGCGAGATTTGTCACAAAGCTAAGTCCCGCTTGAATCCTCATGGTTTATATACTCCTCTATCTATTCCAAATATTCGTGGGAATATATTTCTATGGATATTGTTCTTGGTTTACCATGGACTAAGAGGGGGAGTGACTCGGTGTTTGTGGTAGTTGAGCGTTTTAGCAAAATGGCACATTTTATCCCATGTCATAAGAGCAATGATGCTTCATACATTGTTGATCTATTTTTCAGGGAAGTTGTGTGGCTACATGGAGTACCACGCACAATTGTGTCAGATCGTGACACCAAATTTGTGAGCTACTTTTGGAAGACCTTGTGGGGAAAACTTGGCACCAAGCTCCTATTTTCCACGACATGCCACCCACAAACTGATGGACAGACTGAAGTTGTCAACCGAACATTGTCCATGATGCTACGAGTAGTCCTCAAGAAGAATTTGAAGATTGTGGGAAGAGTGCCTACCTCATGTGGAGTTTGCGTATAACAGGGCAGTACATTCAACCACTATAGTTTGCCCATTTGAACTTGTTTATGGATTCAAACCTATTGCTCCCATCAATCTTTTACCTTTGCACTACACGAACGAACCAGCCTTAATGCAAGTAAGCGTGCTGATTTCGTCAAGAAACTTCATGCCTAGGCAAAGGAGAACATTGAGAAAATGACCGAACAATATACAAAGCGAGTAAACAAGACTAGGAAGAAGTTGGTGTTCGAGCAAGGCGATTTGGTACGGGTACACCTTCGGAAAGACCGTTTTCCTGAGCACCACAAGTGCAAGTTGCAACCACGTGGTGATGGACCATTTGTGGTGCTCTACAGGATCAACGCCAATGCTTACAAGATCAATCTTCCAGAAGAATATGGTGTTAGCCCAAACTTCAATGTCTTTGATCTTTCCCCATACTTTGGGACTTTAGAGTCGAGGACGACTCCTCAAGAGGGGGAGGATGATGAGGACATCCCAAACATGGGCACCACATCACCAATCATCAATGGTCCAATCACAAGAAGTCGCGCAATGCAAATACATGATCAGGTGAACGCTAACTTAAGTCTATCATTTGACCTTGAAAACATGGTTGTGTATTCACCTCCTTTGTTGTTGGTTGAACTCAGGTGCGATGTGGAAGAAGGCCAAACAAATTTTAGTCCGTGCAAAACAATGTTTTATGGCGAAGAAACAAAGTTAGGAATTCATGAAGAAATGAGTGTCTGTTGAAGAAACATTGTTCCGATTCTGACGAAACAATGTTTTGCACGAGTTAGTGTTAGAATAAATTCGAGGCCACCGTTGATCTACCAAGGACCAAACAATCACACAAGCATGACACTGAGATTTGTTAACGAGGTTCACCGATATGGCTACACCCCCGAGGCCTGACTACGGGCACTCCTCCCCATGATACCGCTACAATAACACACCCCTGCCGCCCAGGGCTGGCACACACCCTGGCACCCCCGCGTGCCTTTGCTATTATGTTGGCATATGTTACATCGTGTGTCTACCCCCGATATATATGAGAGACCTAGGATACAAGTGTCCTATTAGGACACAACTCCTACCCTATCAACACACAGTCCAAAACCAAGTCCAACTGTAACCTACCTTGTACAATAATATTCGACACAACTCTAACAAAATCCACCTTGGTGAATATTCTCCACCACCTTGGATTCATCCATGCGTCAAACCTCCATGTACATTGGACTTGAGATACGCCATGAGCACTGCTACTACTTCCAGACTCCATGTGACTCCACCTGCAACTATAGTCCCTTCTCGTCTTCTTCACAGTCAACACTCGAGCAAAAATAAGTTCCTCATTACTCTACTTTATGCTCCCAACTTCCGGAGAATCCGTTCAATGCCATCACACACCAATAATAGTGAACAACTCACATATTGGACATCACATATAAGAGTTACCTGAACTCAACATCACTGCTCTTTCTTGACCGTCTGTGTGAAACTTGAAGGAATTTCATCGTCGCCCTATGTCACCCTGAGTCAAATTCATAGTTGTCTCACCCTTTTCCCGGATAGTCTTTGGCATGTCCCACAGCTATAGCACTCCGCCTCCTTCTATATTTGTCATTCGCACTTTGCCATGTGCACCAAACATCACAGAATATACAGCCATGTACTCTCTCAGCTTTTGACAATTTCAGACTCTCCCCCACTTTCTCAGATTCTCCATGGTCAACTCATGTCCATCTTCAGGCACCGATAGACCTAGTCACCAACTTGAATCTGATACTCGTCAACACTGCTTCAGCACCCCCTGCACAATTTGTCTGACCACATGTCTGACCACCAGTGCCTTGGCATGTTGTTGTGTCCCGTGCTTACCACACACCTCGCTGCTATCACCACGTTGAGCCTCTGCCATCCCGGTCGAGTCTCCCGGGTAGCTAGCCCCCACTGCCTCAACCCCCACTACAGAGAACCATCGATCATCACCGATCGATGTCGAGTATGAAGTCTCCATCAGACCACTGGTACCCAGTCTAAACCACGTGTCTCTCACCTTCCCACTGAAATAGGCTGTGATTCTCTGGATCCTTACGACGTAGCCCCTCCATCAGCTTAGAGCGAAGTCTTTTGCCAGACTCCAGCTTCACCTTCAACATGACTCCATGTAGCTACGCCTTGCTACCCTTAGCCCTGTCAACTTCAAGCTCTCATGTGTACATTGCCTTGAATCAACCCTGCGCCATAGTCTCGTCGAAGCCGCACAACCCTTAGGCCTGCACCACGTGTTTCCACGCCCCAGAAGTCGGTCACCATCAGCATCACACTCATATGTCGTCGTTGCTGAAATCACCGCCGTCTTTTGCTTTGACCAACATCAATGTTGGTACATCAGACTGTCCAGTCCGACCCAACCAAAATTATCCGACTACAACCATGCTCCACCCTACGTCGTGTCGCCCGCACATCTCCATGCCTTGCTTAACGCCCTGTGTATGCATGATCTTGCCACGACGGGCTCCAGACTCCTACGTCGAGCCTTATATGCGCGTCGCCTTTCACTGCAGATCCATCTTGATTGACTTGGCATCCCGCTACACCATCAAGCATACTCGTTGCTTCAACAGATTATTTACCCACAAATGCCATTATCCAAAGTTCTCTGTTTTGCCGACATTGACAATATCCCAACTTCATGGTCACCTGATGTAAAAATATCATCTGCGTCCCGTTGCAACACTTGATTACACGTAGCTGATCGAACCAGGCAATCTCCACCTGAACCTACGACTCCGCGTCTTTATTTATTGCAGTGTACAACCACTGTCATCCCGTAATAATCTGTACGTGTACCAAGCAAAGGGAGCCAATGAGGAAATCCATCTAGCAGCCTTTCCATATGCACGAGGTCATAGAGATCCAAAACTCCACCACGTCTCCATGTATGCTTGACTTTGCCTCTCCCTCTCCTTGCTCAGGATGAATAGCACCAACCAACGCTAGCAATCACTAGTCTAGACGCTTCCTTTTTTCCAACAAAACTTGTGTCTGTAGCTTCTGCACGTGATCATGGATCTTTTCCTGTCCACCTTCCCGGCATGCCTCGGCCCAGTCCTAGGTCCGGCCTTGAGCCTTCAACCGGCCTTCCTGGCTACCGGTGTTGGGCCACATGCCACTGCCCGAACGCCTCAGCAGCTGCTTGCGCTTGGACCCCAACACCAACTGCAACCCACGAGGCATGTGTATTGCACCGTCGCATCTGAGTACATCAGCTGCCTACCCGTCAAAAAAGAGTAGATCAGCCGCCTCACATTTCTGATCGATCTATCCATCCATTTGTATGCAACTGCCGCCATAAGCGCGATCTTCCGCTGCTCGCCTTCGGCTGCATGTGTGACTGGTGCAACACGATCCAATCTCGTCGAGTGCCTCATGAAGCTGCCGCCTGCTTCTTCCGATTACTTTTGATACGAGTAGAACTCCCGATGTTCTATCGATCTTTCCTGGCGCACCGCTCAACCACCGATCAATTTGATGAATTCTTCTCCACCTCTAGATCAATAGATGCAACCTCAAATCGAACCTTGCTCATGATACCACTTGTTAGAATAAATTTGAGGCCACGATTGATCTATCGAGGACCAAGCAATCACACGAGCACGACACCAAAATTTGTTAACGAGGTTCACCGATATGGCTACATCCCCGGGGCCTGACTACGGACGCTCCTCCCCATGATACCACTACAATACTGCACCCTGGCTGCCCAGGTGCCGGCACACACCGCCGGCACCTCCGCGTGCCTTTACTATTATGTTGGCATAGGTTACATCGTGTGTCTACCCCCGATATATATGAGAGGCCTAGGATAAAAGTGTCCTATTAGGACACAACTCCTACCATGTCAACACACAGTCCAAAACCAAGTCCAACTGTAACCTACCTTGTACAATAATATTCGATACAACTCTAACAGTTTGGATATCCCAAGTTGTGAAAGGTTCCCAGAACTCGAGTTTTCTGCTGAAGGAAACATTATTTGACTCTAGTGAACAATGTTTGGTCGGGAGCTGCCAACCACCTACAACTAGAGTTTTCCAGAAGCTACCTCACTAAGTCTCTAAGCCATTTAGTCAACCAAAGTTGGCTCTCTTTCACACCTATCCAGAGGGGTTGTCCTGATTATAAATAGGCTAGCTCTTCCCTTCATTGGGGACTTTTGCCATTTCTATCGAAGACCAAAGACATAGACTCCTCCTAAGGTTGAAGAGCTCTTGTTATCCTTATTCTCGTGATTCCTTGAGAAATAGATCCTAATTCGTGCGCCATGACTAGATCATGTTGTGTGGGTTATAGTTCGTGGTTTCCCTTGCAGATTGCACATATCCCGTGCTCCACGACTTAAGCATGGTTGTGTGGGGTAGTATTGCGGGTTGTGGATTGGAGAATGTTCAGATTGCAGGCTTCGATGAGCATCCTCCTCATTGGGTCATAATCTCTTATTTTCTATTTTCGGTTGCTTGCAGCTAGTTATCCCCATCCATTATCGATCCTACACCGTGAAGATCGGACCTACCCTTGTACACCCTCTTCTCCGGAGATGGTGTCACATCAAAAAGGCTTTACTTGGCACAAACACTGATTAAAACATAAAACACAATCATAAAAGTAGCATACTTGTGTGAACACTCAAAAACAGAAAAGAAAACAAGAAATGAGATAACTATTGGGTTGCGTCCTAACAAGCGCGATTGTTTTACACCCCTAGCTAGGCGTAAAGCATTGTTTCAAGTATTGTCATCCTTAGCTTTCATAATCTCCTTATACATAGCATCATCATAAACACTTCTCACAAGCTCCCTTTTTCATACATAGCCTTCCTATTTGGATAACTCAAATGGTGGATCAGGCTATCTTTAGTAATCGACACATCATCAATTTTAACTTCTTAGGAGACATGATCCTCAAGGGACATTTCATAAGTAATGGTGAATTCATCATCTATTAAGATCCTAGCATTATCAAGACACTCTTCTTCAAAACCTTGTTGATTCCCTTTTTATGATCCAAGAATATTGTTGATTAATGCCATTAAACACTTGTTGGATTAAATGTAAAGGAGGAACTTTCTTTTTAGCATTTCCTCAAAAGCATGAGGATCACGAGACATATATCTCCTCATGAAATCTCTATCATATAAAATTTCATCTATCATAGGACATTCATAATTCACATTATAAAAGTCAAAGATTTCTCTAGTTTGTCGCACTATGTAGTCGAATTCATTCATGAGAATAAGAGTGGTTATATTTTTACCCTTAGGATTGTTTATGACAGGCAGCTCAAAAAAATATTTGCAAAGTAGGATGAGTATGCAGGAATCTTCTTTCAAGTTTAGTAATGAGTGCAGAAATAGCTTGGGCATGACTATTGTTCTTTTAAGAACATGAATATCATTACAAACAAATGTTCCCATACAAGTGAAGAACTCTTGAATAATAATTTTTCCTATGATATTCCAACTCCCCATCACAAAAGTTTTAGTATCCAATTTTACGGGGGTTTCCATCTTGGGAGTTTTACTATCCTCACTTTAACCCTTAGCAATAACAAATTTAGAGACGGTAGCAACTTCAAGCAAGCAAATAAAAATATTTTCATGTTTTTGTATTTTTATGAGAAGTGGGGGAGATGAAAATGAGAGGCAAAGGCAAATAAAAAGTAGATGATGTCTAGATACTTGATAGGTTTTGATGATGTCTCCCCGGCAACGGCGCCAGAAATTCTTCTTGCTACTTGTGAGCCGCGTTGGAATTTTCCCTGAGGAGGAGGGAGATGCAATACAGTAGAGATAAGTATTCCCCTTAGTGAGAACCAAGGTTTATCGAACCAATAGGAGAATCACACAAAGCCTCGTGAACAACACCTGCACACACATAAAAGCAAATACTTGAACCCAACGCGGGCAAGAGAGTTATCAATCCCCTTGAACTCGTTACTTTCAAGGATCAAATCTTGTAATAGTAGATAGGTAAACTGCAAAACAAAATAAAAGATAAAAATTTGCGGCAAAGGTAATTTGGTTTTTCAAATATGATAAAGGTAGACCCGGGGCCATAGTTTTCATTAGAGGCTTCTATCTCGAACACATAGCATACGGTGGGTGAACAACATACTGTTAGGCAATTGATAGAGAAGTGCATAATTATGACGATATCCAAGGCAATGATCATGTATATAGGCATGATGTCCGAGACAAGTAGACCGACTCCTTCCTGCATCTACTACTATTACTCCACCGATCGACCGCTATCCAGCATGCATCTATGGTATTAAGTTCATGAAAAATGGAGTAACACCTTAAGCAAGATGACATGATGTAGACAAAGTAAACCCAACTAATGTGAATAAACCCGATCATTTTATCCTTAATAGCAACAATACAAATATGCACTGTCCCTTTCTGTCACTGGGATAGAGCACCGCAAGATTGAACCCATCACAAAGCAACTCTCCCACTGAAGATAAATCAATCTAGTTGGCCAAACCAAACGGATAGATCGGAGAGAAATACAAAGCTACAACATTCATGCATAATAAAGTTTAAAAAAGACTCAATTACTTCTCATGAATATTTAGATCATAAACCACAATTCATCGGATCCCAACAAACACACTGCAAAAGAAGATTACATCGAATAGAACTCCAAGAACATCGAGAAGAACATTATATTGAAGGTCAAAGAGAGAGAAGAAGCCTTCTAGCTACTAGCTATGGACCAGTAAGTCTATGGTGAACTACTCATGCATCATCGGAAGGAAGCAAGGATCATGTAGACGCCCTCCAAGATTGATTCCCCCTCCAGCAGAGTATCAGAAAACACCTCTGGATGGGATCACGGAGGAATAGAAGCTTGCGACGGTGAAAAACGTGTTTTGGGTGGCTCTCTGTTGTTTTGGGAAGATTTGGGAATTTATAGAAGCGAAGTTGGGTCAAACGGAGCTGTGTGGGGCCCACAAGCTCAGGGGGCGCCTACCCCCTAGGGCACGCCCCTCGAGCTTGTGGCTCTCTCATGTCTCATCTGGTCTCCTCCCGAAGCTTTGAGGGTCCGTTCTGGTCCACAAAAAATTAATCCAAAGATTGTTTTTCCGTGTGGACTTCGTTTGATAATGATTTTCTAAAAAGCCAAAA
Source organism: Triticum aestivum (assembly GCF_018294505.1). Classification (NCBI taxonomy): domain Eukaryota; kingdom Viridiplantae; phylum Streptophyta; class Magnoliopsida; order Poales; family Poaceae; genus Triticum; species Triticum aestivum. The sequence goes on along the minus strand of NC_057804.1, from coordinate 136,892,817 downwards.
AACAAGCAAAAACGACAACTGGCACTAGGCACTAGGTTAATATATTAGTCCCAAAAATGATATAAAATAGCATATAAATGCATATAAAACATCCAAGATTGATAATATAATAGCTTGGAACCATAAAAGATCAAAGGTACATTGGAGACGTATGAAACCTCATTGTGTCCTCTTCTTGCTTCCATTCCCACAAGAAAAGACAATCATGGTATGCACATAGTTGTCAAGTTTTAGTTATTAGTTGAAGTTCTCTTCAACCGACATTATAAATTTCCATGTAACCATAGTCGCGGACACATCTTTTCGAAACATTTAACCCTCCATGGGTGCTTCCAACTTCTCATTATAAGTTCTGCATGCATACCCGTTCCTCCAAGTTCAGGGCCATGGCACCCTAGATTCGTTCTAGGAGTTCAAAGTACAAGTTCCTCTAGCTAATGTAAAACTAATCCAGAAAGGCCTTCCAGTGAGTCAAACCCGAATTAGAGCCAACGTATCTCTAAATCCAGACTAGCTGGATGGGAAAGGGATACAATAGCCAAACCTCGAGTTCTCTAGGTGGTGGCAGTACAAGCCGCCATTTTGGACCAGCACCCTCAGCAGTAGCCCACCTGCTTGTTACGAAAAGAATCCTAACATTCATGACTCCTATGCAAATTTTAGTTAAGTTGGCAAATTTTAGTACCAAAGTTGGGCCTTCTGAAAGAGTTCAATGTTAGATAAAGGGATTCTAGGGGGGCATAAAACCCCATACACATTTCGATGCGCTCATCAAGGAACATAATTGCCAGTAGTATTACAAAAACTAGGGTGACCACGGTGGAACAAAATGCTGGGGCATAGGCCTAAGCCTTCCACCCTTAGTCAAGTGGAGTAAATAGCAAAAAAACTACCACATTACAGGCCATGTCTATAAGAAAACTACCACTTTTTTAATCTTTTGAAAAGCTATCACCCACAAGTGAACCGTTTGTTTGACTGTAGGTTTGACTCTTAATTTACACATAGGGCCCACATGCCAGTGTCATTAAAATTACCAATGATAAGAAAAGGAAATTCATAAATTCCCCATCTCCGTCTGTTGGCGGCGCCGGCACGCATCAGCGGTACGCGGCGGAAAACAGCAGCAGCGCGTGACAGAATGCAGCAGAGGCGGCCGCAAGTAGCAGCGGCAGCGAGTGGCTGTAACGCCCCAGATATACTTTCCATATTTGTATCCACTCTTGCCGTCTCCGGCGCTAAGTTATATTTATTTCTCGGGTTTGGGTATGTGTCTCCGTGTGTTGTTTTTCTTTTTCGTGCATCTCTTATCATGTCGTCACGTGCATTGCATTTGCATACATGTTCATCTCATGCATTCGAGCATTTTCCCCGTTGTCCGTTTTGCATTCCGGCGCTTCGTTCTCCTCCGGTGGCCATTTCTAGCTTTCTTTCGTGTGTGGGGATTAAACATTTCCGGATTGGACCGAGACTTGCCAAGCGGCCTTGGTTTACTACCGGTAGACCGCCTGTCAAGTTTCGTATCATTTGGACTTCGTTTGATACTCCAATGGTTAACCGAGGGACCGAAAAGGCCTCGTGTGTGTTGCAGCCCAACACCCCTCCAAATTTGGTCGAAACCCACCAAACTCTGCTCCATGTCCTAGAGCGTTCGATCACGATCGTGAGGGAGAAAACCGCACTTCATTTGGACTCTCCTAGCTCCACTTATGCCTATTTATACCCCCTCCATTCGGATCTCTTCTTCCCCCGTCCGAAACCCTAGTTAAAAAAAACAGATCAACCCCGCCACCGAAGGACGTGTCCGGATCCGATCGGACAACGTCCGCCCGCCGCCGCCATCCAACCCGCCGCCGCCACGTGTCCCCGCGGGACCAGTTCGCCGCCGCCACCGACGCGGGCCCGAGGCCCAGCGCCGGCCCCCGA
>NC_057804.1:136881308-136890482 GCF_018294505.1 Triticum aestivum | reverse complement strand
CCGCCGGGCGCCACCACCGGTCTTCCCCGGCGCCACCCCGGCTTCTCCCCGCCGCCTCGCCGGCCTCCCCTCCTCCACCGGCTCCGGCGACGAGCTCCTCTGGCTGCTACAGTGTCTCCGGCGCCGCCTCGGGAAGCGTGCCGATCCAGATCTGGATCTGGGCATCGGTTGACCTCTCTCCCCCGAAACCCTAATTTTCGTGCTATCTTTGACTGCTTGTATCTTCGCAACCGTAGCTCCGTTTTGGGCGTATGATATATCAAAATCTTCGCCTCGACATGTACATCATTTCATTCCATTGCATAATTTGCGTTTGAGGTCATCTTGATGCCCAAAAGGCTGTTAGAAGAAGCTTCATAAGTTAAATTGCAGATCCGTTAGTTCATCATGCACTTTTGTCATTTTTGCCATGTTTAATTCGTGCATGATATGCCTGTGCCCCTTTGGGATGAATTGTTAAGCATTTTGTCTTCTTTCCAAAGGTGCCACCCATGCATTTTTAGGATGTGTGTGTTGTCTTGTGCAAGCTTGCGAAGAGAGGTACCTGAGATTGCAGATTTCAGGGACTTAGTGATTTTCACTAAGTCTGGGATATTTTAGTTCATGATGCTATATGTCCAGCTTGTTTCCTAGTGATCCGTGCCTCTTTTGAGGATGATCAGTAAGGGAGTTTTGATATTTATGTTATGCTCTATCCATCCATGTCTTTGTTGGCATATGTGGAGTGCTCTAGGTTGACTCAATCGAGCTCAACTTTTGCTTCGTTGTTAATCTGGGCAGATCGTCAACTTGTTTGCGATTTTGCCGATGCTACCGTTAGTGTTCCATGCATGCTATGCCTTCGTTCTTGCCATGTGTAGCTAGCACATTGTGCCTTCTTGCTGGTTATATGCTTTCCTTGCCATGACTTGCACCGTAGTGAGTGCATCGAGCTCGTTTACATGCCTTCGTGAGTTAAATTTCAGCATGTCTCAGTTTTCACTAAGTCTGAAAACTGATTGTGTTCGAGCTATGTTCGTGAGCTCGGTAGAGTATTTTGTGAACCCTTTTGGCCCCAGGTCACTTTGGGTGTTTTGTTAAGCTTGTTGAGTAGCTCCATGCCATGTTCTTACTTGTCATGTTCAGGTTTTCTATCATGTTGTTTTGCTGCTCCGAAGAGAGCATCGTGATCTGAAATTTCAGACTAGTGTTAATTTCACTAAGTCTGGAATCTGTTTTGCATTTGCGTTTTAGCCATGCTTGTTTGAACCTCTTAATGGATGAATTTGCCTATGGCTCAGTGCTAGTGTTTTGTCAACCATCTTGTGTACATCACTGCCATGTATTTTGTTTTCATGTTTGGTGGTTGTAGCATGTTCATTTTGTTGCATTTAGATGCCTACTTGCTGTAAATCGCAGACCGGTGTCATATCTTAAAACGCTTGCCATTTCCAAACCGTAGCTCCGATTCCAATGATCTTTATATCGTTTTCAAGCGATTTCATCCCCTATATCCAGTGGCACACTTGGTTTTCCAAGTTGATGCCAGGTTCATGCATTTCCTGTCATATCTTGCTTTTTGCATCCCGCATCGCATCCCGCATAGCATATCGTCATTTCATCATATTGCTTGGTCTTGCCCGTGGTTGATTGTATCCTTGTTGCTTGTTTGTCTTGTTGGGTAGAGTCGGGAGACGAGTTCGCTACCGAGGAGCCCGTTGAGTTTGCTTGCGAGGATCCAGTCAACTCTGACAACTGTGCAGGCAAGATGATCATACCCTCGAAATCACTACTATCTTTGCTATGCTAGTTTGCTCGCTCTTTTGCTTTGCCACTGCTACGATGCCTACCTTTTGCTTGTCAGCCTCCCAATTGCCATGTTGATCCTCTAACCCACCATTGTCCTAGCAAACCGTTGATTGGCTATGTTACCGCTTTGCTCAGCCCTTCTTATAGCGTTGTTAGTTGCAGGTGAAGATTGGAGCCGTTCCTTGTTGGAACATTTATTTTCTTGTTGGGATATCATTATGTTGCTATGCTGTCTTAATGCATCTATATACTTGGTAAAGGGTGGAAGGCTCAGCCTCTCGCCTAGTGTTTTGTTCCACTCTTGCCGCCCTAGTTTCCGTCATATCGGTGTTATGTTCCCGGATTGTTGCGTCCCTTACGCGGTTGGGTTATAATGGGAACCCCTTGATAGTTCACCTTGATGAAAGCTTTTCCAGCAATGCCCAACATTGGTTTTACCATTTGCCACCTAGCCTCTTTTTCCCTTGGGTTTTCGGAGCCCGAAGGTCATCTTATTTTAACCCCTCCCGGGCCAGTGCTCCTCTGAGCGTTGGTCCAAACTAGAGTCCTGTGCAGCGCCCCCTCGGGGAAACTCGAGGTTTGGTTTTAGTTGTATGGAGCGCTCATCTGAGTGTGCCCTGAGAAAGAGATATGTGCAGCTCCTATCGGGATTTGTCGGCACATTCGGGCGGTGTTGCTGGTCTTGTTTTAACCTGTCGAATTGTCTTGTTGTACCGGGTTGCCGAGTCTGATCGGTGTGTCTCGGGTGGAGGTCTATTCCTTCATTGACCGTGAGAGCTTGTCATGGGCTAAGTTGGGACCCCCCTGCAGGGATTGAACTTTCGAAAGCCGTGCCCGCGGTTATGGGCAGATGGGAATTTGTTAATGTCCGGTTGTAGATTACTTGAATTAAACTTAATTAAAATGAATCAACCGTGTGTGTTACCGTGATGGCCCCTTCTCGGCGGAGTCCGGGAAGTGGACACAGTGTTGGAGTTATGCTTGCGCAGGATGTTCCTTTAGCTTCTCGCTCGTGCTTCGCCTTCTCTTCTCGCTCTCTTTTGCGTATAAGTTAGCCACCACATATGCTAGTCGCTTGCTGCAGCTCCACATATTTTGCCTTATCCGTTCCTATGAGCTTACATAGTCTTGATCGCGTGAGTGTGAGATTGCTGAGTCCCTGTGGCTCACAGATGCTACAACTCCAGATGCAGGTCCAGGTGTTTCTGCTCCAGTTGACGATTACGAGCTCAAGTGGGAGTTCGACGAGGACTCTCAGCGATACTATGTGTCTTTTCCGGATGATCAGTAGTGGTGCCTAGTTGGGGTTATCGATTCAGGACCTTGTCGCACGTTGGGTTCTTTTCTATTTTGGCGCCGTAGTCGGGCCATGAGTGTTTGTTTGATGGATGTTATTTATGTACTCTGATGTGACGTGGCGAGTGTAAGCCAACTATGTTATCTCCCCCTTTTATTATATATTACATGGGATGTTGTAATGATTGCCTGACTTGCGACATTGCTTTCAATGTGGTTATGCCTCTAAGTCGTGCCTCGACACGTGGGAGCTATAGCCGCATCGAGGGCGTTACAAGTTGGTAATCAGAGCCATCCCCGACCTTAGGAGCCCCCATTGCTTGATCATTTTTAGCAGCCGAGTTGTGTCTAGAAAAATGTTTTGAGTCCTTAGGAATTATATATCGGAGAGCTTAGGAATTCTTTTTACTTCCCAGTCTCCTCATCGCTCTGGTAAGGCATCCTGACGTAGAGTTTTGACTCTTCTCTTCTCAAATTTCACAAAAAAATTTTTAGGATCACGCGAGTATTTTGGATTTGTTCCGATGGTTTTGTGACGAGAACATTGTTCTTGGTGCCTCCTGTCTTTAGGGGTTGTGGCAGTGTCCCGGGGAGTTGAGCTCCGAGGTGTTGTCGTCACAATTTTATCGTTGCAATTCTGGTATACTTGAGATATGTGTGCGACATCGGAAATCTCTTTTATGCAGTTCGTTGGTGAGATAACCTCGACGCCACCCAGTACTGGGGCGGGAGTTCGGGAGTATCGCCATAACTTGTATAATGGATGCTTTTCGAAGGTTGAGGTAGATGGTTTCCGAAGTTTTCTTGGTTATGTGTTGAAGGATGGATACAGCTGGATGTAGGATTTGCTAGTTTGGGTGAGATATTATGCTTCCCCTGTATCCCCAACACCTGATTGCATAACCGGAAAGGTTCGGGAGTTTCATAGGTGGGAATTCTAGTAGCTCTAGTTCTTCTTCCACGGATATTGGTTTGAGATTGGGATTTCTTACCGATTATTCGTTCTTGATCCGTACCTTGTTGATTTATTTCTCTACCTTAATTCTACGTGGCTTCTCAATTTATGGATATGTGACCATTTGAAGAGGAATGCATTCGTTCATTTTGTTCGGATGTGAAGACTATATGTTGCAATTTTCATTCCGTTGGATTCAGCTTCTATATTGTTGTCTATCAATGTGCTAATGGTGGTCAACCTCTTCAGGATGGCTCCTCCAACGCGCACGACTCCGAATCCTGATCCGCCTCCACCTCCGCCTCCTCCAGAAGCATGGCAAGCTGTGATGGCCACTACTAACGCAAACACACAGTTGATCATGCAAATTCTCCAAGAGCGCAATCAAGGCAGTCAAGGGAATCAAGGCCATAATCAGCACCACTTTGCTACTCTGAACCAGTTCCTCGCAAATGGCCCAAAGACGTTCAGCGGTTGTGTTGAGGCTACCGATGCTGACGATTGGCTAGTGGATCTGGGCAAGCATTTTGAATGCAGCAACGTCAGGCCTGAAGATTTCGTCAAGTTCGCTTCTTTCCAGCTCAAAGATCAGGCTGCAGAGTGGTTCCAGCAGTACAAGGATTCCAGAGGTGGACGTCTGATCACTTGGGACAATTTCCGTCAAGATTTCCGCGCTCATCACATCCCTCAAAGTGTGGTTGAGAGTAAGCGTCAGGAATTCCGCAATCTGAAGCAAGGCTCTTTGTCTGTCTATGACTACAACAAGTTGTTCCAGAAGCTCGCCCGTTTTGCCAAGCAGGATGTTCCTGATGAGAAGAGCATGATCTATCAGTTCAGGGGTGGTCTTCGTGAGGAAATTCAGCTCGCTCTTTTCCTCTTTGAGCCGTTGAGATACGATGAGTTCTACAACATGGCACTGAAGCAAGAGGCTGCTCAGATGAGGTGTGTTGCTTCCAGGAAGCGTGCCAGAGATGTTACTCCGTCTTCCTCTACTCAAGTGGTTAAGCAGCAGAAGTATTGGCTTCCTCCTCCTCCGTTCCGTCAGCCGTTTCAGCAGAAGAGTAAAGGTGGCAGTGGTTTCTCCCACCCACCCAACCCAGGTTTTCAGAACAAGGCTTCGTCTCAAGCTCCAAGACCGAGTGCTCCGTATCACCGTCCGCTTTCAGAGGTCACGTGCAACAAGTGCCAACAGAAGGGTCACTATGCCAACAAGTGTACCAACCAGAGGCGTCTTCCTCCTCCTCCTCCTGTCAGATCGGCAAGTACAGCTGTGGTCAAGCACAATCCCAAGCACGCCAAGGTCAATATGGTGAATGCAGCTCAGGCAAAGGACTCGTCAGATGTGATCATGGGTAACCTTCCTGTTAACGATGTTCCTGCAAAAGTTCTTTTTGACACAGGTGCATCGCATTGCTTCATTTCCAAACCTTTTGCATCAAAGTATGAGTGTGATTATCAGTATCTGCAAAGTTCCTTGCAAATTGTGTCACCGGGCAAGCAGATGACAGCTAACACCTGCGTCCCTGAGGTTACTATCACATTGGGTGACTACAAGTTCCTTTCTTCCCCGATTGTTCTCGGTAACTCGGATATTGATCTTATTCTCGGAATGGATTGGCTTTCTAAGCACAAGGCACATCTTGACTGTGCTGCCAGGCAGATTCAATTGACTCATTCGTCTGAGGATGTCATTGTCTTTGCCGCTCGGGATAATACCATCCGGTTGTTTTCTCTCAATGAGAAGGGTGAATTGGATGCCATCTCTCAAATTCCTGTCGTTTGCGAATATCAAGACGTCTTTCCAGAAGAGCTCCCAGGAATGCCTCCGCACCGGCCAGTTGAATTCGTTATTGAACTTGAGCCCGGTACGGAACCTGTGTGCAAACGTCCCTACAAGCTCGGCCCCGAAGAGTTGAAGGAGTTGAAGAAACAACTCGATGAGCAAGAAAGATTGGGTCTCATCCGGCCTAGTACTTCTCCGTGGGGTTGTGGTGTTCTTTTTGTGAAGAAGAAGGATGGATCGAGTCGACTTTGTGTTGATTACCGTCTAGTGAACAAGAAGACCATCAAGAACAAATACCCACTTCCCAACATCAATGAGCTGTTCGAACAACTCAAAGGTGCTCAAGTATTCTCCAAGCTTGATCTCCGTATGGGTTATCATCAGATTCGTATTCGTGAGCAAGATATTCCCAAGACGGCGTTCAGAACAAGCTTTGGTTCATATGAATACACCGTCATGTCTTTTGGCCTCGCAAACGCTCCTCCGACGTTCTCTCGCATGATGAACTTCATCTTCAGCCCCTACACCAATGACTTCGTTTTGGTCTATCTCGACGACATTCTGGTTTTCTCGAAGAACAAGGAAGATCATGCCAAGCACTTGTGTTTGGTTCTTGACAAGCTCAGAGAACATCAGTTCTACGCCAAGTTCTCCAAGTGTGAATTTTGGCTCGATGAGGTTCTTTATCTTGGTCATATCATCTCTGCCAAGGGCATTTCCGTGAATCCTGAGAAGGTGTCTGCAATTGTGAATTGGGAACCTCCTCAGAACGTAAAGCAACTCCGCAGTTTCCTCGGTCTCGCAAGCTATTGCAGAAGATTCGTTGAAAACTTTTCTAAGATCGCCAAGCCTCTCTCAAATCTTCTTCAGAAGCACGTCAAGTACGTTTGCTCTCCGGAGTGTGATATTGCTTTCAACACTTTGAAAGAGAAATTGATCACTGCTCCAGTTCTGACTCCGCCTGATGAAACCAAGCCGTACGAGGTCTTTTGTGATGCCTCTCTCCAAGGTCTCGGTGCTGTACTGATGCAAGAGAAGAAAGTTGTCGCTTATACCTCTCGCCAGTTGAAACCTAATGAGAAGAACTACCCCACTCATGATCTCGAGTTGGTGGCAGTTGTGCATGCTTTGTTGACTTGGAGACATCTTCTATTGGGAAGGAAAGTGGATATTTTCACTGATCACAAGAGTCTCAAGTACATCTTCACTCAGCCTAATCTCAACCTCAGGCAGACTCGATGGGTCGAAATGATTCAAGAGTACAATCCGAGTATCGAGTATACTCCAGGCAAGGCTAATGTGATTGCTGACGCTTTGAGCAGGAAAGCATATTACAACAGTCTGATTCTCAAGCCTTATCAACCCGAGCTTTGTGAAGCTTTCCGCAAGCTGAATCTGCAAGTTGTTCCTCAAGGTTTCCTCGCCAACCTTCAAGTTTCTCCTACCTTGGAAGACCAGATTCGCCAAGCCCAGCTTCTTGATGATATGGTGAAGAAGGTGAAGTTTGGTATTGCTAAGAGTCAGTCCAAGTACAAGTGCTACCGACTTGATGACAAGGACACTCTCTTCTTCGAGGATCGAATTGTTGTGCCCAAAGGTGAACTTCGTAAGGTGATCATGAACGAGGCTCACAATTCTCTCCTCTCCATCCACCCTGGGAGTACGAAGATGTATCAGGACCTCAAGCAAGCTTATTGGTGGACTCGAATGAAGCGCGAGATCGCTCAATTCGTGAATGAATGTGATGTCTGCAGAAGAGTGAAGGAAGAACACCAAAGGCCAGCTGGTCTCCTCCAACCTCTTGCCATTCCAGAATGGAAGTTTGACCACATTGAAATGGACTTCGTGACTGGGTTTCCAAAGTCCAATCGTGGCAATGATGCTATATTTGTTGTCATCGACAAGCTCACCAAAGTGGCGCATTTTCTGCCTATCAAAGAGTCGATCACTGCAGCTCAATTGGCGGAACTCTATACCTCCCGCATTGTCTCTCTGCACGGTATTCCTCAAGTGATATCTTCAGACCGTGGCAGCATCTTTACCTCCAAGTTTTGGGATTCTTTTTAGAAGGCCATGGGCACCAACATCCGCTTCAGCACAGCTTTCCATCCTCAAACAAGCGGTCAAGTCGAGCGTGTCAACCAAATTCTTGAAGATATGCTCAGGGCTTGTGTGATCTCCTTCGGTATGAAGTGGGAGGACTGTCTTCCTTATGCTGAATTCTCTTACAATAACAGCTTTCAAGCAAGTTCGGGCAAGGCCCCCTTTGAAATTCTATATGGCAGGAAGTGCCGTACCCCTCTCAACTGGTCTGAAACCGGTGAACGTCAGCTGCTGGGTAATGACCTAATCACAGAAGCAGAAGATGTGTGCAAAGTCATTCGTGATAACCTTAAAGCAGCCCAGTCCCGCCAGAAGAGCTACTATGATAGTAAGCACCGTGATCTGGTTTTCGAGATCGGAGATCATGTTTACCTCCGCGTCTCTCCCATGAAAGGTACTCGTCGCTTCGGTATCAAAGGGAAGCTTGCCCCTAGATACGTGGGACCTTTCAAGGTTGTCAGCAAGAGAGGCGACCTCGCCTATCAACTCGAGCTTCCTTCAAACTTTGCAAATGTTCATGATGTGTTCCATGTCTCTCAGCTTCGAAAGTGCTTCAAGACTCCTGACCGCACCGTCAACTTCGAGGACATTGAGCTCCAAGAAGATCTCTCTTATCGTGAGCACCCAGTTGCTATTCTTGAAGAGACTGAACGCAAGACTCGCAACAAATCAATCAAATTCCTCAAAGTCAAGTGGTCTCACCATTCTGACCGTGAAGCTACCTGGGAACGCGAGGATCACCTCCGTTCTGAGTACCCGGAGTTCTTTCAGTCCTAGATCTCGGGACGAGATCTTTTCGTAGTGGTGGAGTGTTGTAACGCCCCAGATATACTTTCCATATTTGTATCCACTCTTGCCGTCTCCGGTGCTAAGTTATATTTATTTCTCGGGTTTGGGTATGTGTCTCCGTGTGTTGTTTTTCTTTTTCGTGCATCTCTTATCATGTCGTCACGTGCATTGCATTTGCATACATGTTCATCTCATGCATTCGAGCATTTTCCCCGTTGTCCGTTTTGCATTCCGGCGCTTCGTTCTCCTCCGGTGGCCATTTCTAGCTTTCTTTCGTGTGTGGGGATTAAACATTTCCGGATTGGACCGAGACTTGCCAAGCGGCCTTGGTTTACTACCGGTAGACCGCCTGTCAAGTTTCGTATCATTTGGACTTCGTTTGATACTCCAACGGTTAACCGAGGGACCGAAAAGGCCTTGTGTGTGTTGCAGCCCAACACCCCTCCAAATTTGGCCCAAA
>NC_057804.1:136880446-136881285 GCF_018294505.1 Triticum aestivum | reverse complement strand
CCGCGTCCACCGCCGCCGGGCGCCGCCACCGGTCTTCCCCGGCGCCACCACGGCCTCTCCCCGCCGCCTCGCCGGCCTCCCCTCCTCCACCGGCTCCGGCGACGAGCTCCTCTGGCTGCTACAGTGTCTCCGGCGCCGCCTCGGGAAGCGTGCCGATCCAGATCTGGATCTGGGCATCGGTTGACCTCTCTCCCCCGAAACCCTAATTTTCGTGCTATCTTTGACTGCTTGTATCTTCGCAACCGTAGCTCCGTTTTGGGCGTATGATATATCAAAATCTTCGCCTCGACATGTACATCATTTCATTCCATTGCATCATTTGTGTTTGAGGTCATCTTGATGCCCAAAATGCTGTTAGAAGGAGCTTCGTGAGTTAAATTGCAGATCCGTTAGTTCATCATGCACTTTTGTCATTTTTGCCATGTTTAATTCGTGCATGATATGCCTGTGCCCCTTTGGGATGAATTGTTAAGCATTTTGTCTTCTTTCCAGAGGTGCCACCCATGCATTTTTAGGATGTGTGTGTTGTCTTGTGCAAGCTTGCGAAGAGAGGTACCTGAGATTGCAGATTTCAGGGACTTAGTGATTTTCACTAAGTCTGGGATATTTTAGTTCATGATGCTATATGTCCAGCTTGTTTCCTAGTGATCCGTGCCTCTTTTGAGGATGATCAGTAAGGGAGTTTTGATATTTATGTTATGCTCTATCCATCCATGTCTTTGTTGGCATATGTGGAGTGCTCTAGGTTGACTCAATCGAGCTCAACTTTTGCTTCGTTGTTAATCTGGGCAGATCGTCAACTTGTTTGCGATTTTGCCGATGCTACCGTTAGTGTTCCA
>NC_057804.1:136879714-136880436 GCF_018294505.1 Triticum aestivum | reverse complement strand
TGTAACGCCCCAGATATACTTTCCATATTTGTATCCACTCTTGCCGTCTCCGGTGCTAAGTTATATTTATTTCTCGGGTTTGGGTATGTGTCTCCGTGTGTTGTTTTTCTTTTTCGTGCATCTCTTATCATGTCGTCACGTGCATTGCATTTGCATACATGTTCATCTCATGCATTCGAGCATTTTCCCCGTTGTCCGTTTTGCATTCCGGCGCTTCGTTCTCCTCCGGTGGCCATTTCTAGCTTTCTTTCGTGTGTGGGGATTAAACATTTCCGGATTGGACCGAGACTTGCCAAGCGGCCTTGGTTTACTACCGGTAGACCGCCTGTCAAGTTTCGTATCATTTGGACTTCGTTTGATACTCCAACGGTTAACCGAGGGACCGAAAAGGCCTTGTGTGTGTTGCAGCCCAACACCCCTCCAAATTTGGCCCAAACCCACCAAACTCTGCTCCATGTCCTAGAGCGTTCGATCACGATCGTGAGGGCGAAAACCGCACCTCATTTGGACTCTCCTAGCTCCACTTATGCCTATTTATACCCCCTCCATTCGGATCTCTTCTTCCCCCGTCCGAAACCCTAGTTAAAAAAAAACAGATCAACCCCGCCACCGACGGACGTGTCCGGATCCGACCGGACAACGTCCGCCCGCCGCCGCCATCCAACCCGCCGCCGCCACGTGTCCCCACGGGACCAGTTCGCCGCCGCCACCGACGCGGGCCC